>NW_019268598.1:563749-654478 GCF_002738365.1 Cucurbita moschata | reverse complement strand
TTAAACCTTTTTTTTTTTTTTTTTTTTTTTTTTTTTTTCTATTTGTTTTTGTAGAAAGGAAGAAATTCTAGGTAAATCTGCAGTTTTTTTTTACAGAAAATGAATTTCCTCATTTGTTGGCAGATTTATTTTCAGGGGAGGAGTGGTGAGAGATTGAAGGAAGGAGGAGGGATCGGTTACCAAATGTTTTTCGTCTTTTAATTTTTATTTATTTATTTATTATTTTATTATTATTATTATTATTATTATTACTATCTTTTTTGGCTGTTACAGCGAAGTTTATTTAGTGGGTTATTTTAACGTTACTAAATATCGAGCAATTTGATCGATTTTGGGCCTTAACTCATGGTTCATTGAGTTTTTCTTTCATATATCTTTAATTCATATTTTTTTTTAGAGTTCATGTGAAAATTCAAGCAATTCCTACAAGTATTTCTTAACAAAAAGTTCAAGGTGGCTACTTACCTCTTCGTCGACGTTCGAGACTTCCGTTCTTGAGCTTTCGGTACCCAAATTACTTCAAATATTCTTTTGCAAACTCCTTATTGTGTCTAGTTTCTAGAACCATAAAGTTTTTCATGAGAACCAATTTAAAAAGAGGTTAAAATTGAGAAAAACTGAGGGAAGGTCAACATATGGCTATATTTGACTTTTATTGGTCAAAGTTTGACCTTTTGACTTTGGACTTCATCTTCTTCAATGGTTGCTGGAAAAATCACGATTTTCTCTTATCATACCCCTCTGGTTTTGCCTTTGTAAAGCTCTATATATAACTCTAATGGACTCGATTTCTTCACGAAACCTTTAGATAAAGTTTCAAGGAAGAAGTAGAGACTAAGTTCATACCTTTTCGTGGTATGTAGTTCAAGTTATAATCTTCCAAAATTCACCAAAAAAACATGTTTCTCGTCGGAGTAAATCTAGAAACCTTTCATTGGACAGCGGATTCTAAAGCTTTTCAGAACCCAATTCCTTCATGAAACTTGTTGGAAATCCCATGTGGAATATGAAGGAGTTGGTAGTAAGGAAAATGATTAACCATAGCCCTAGAATTTAGAAGAAATTCGAAGAAGAAAAATCCATAATTTAAAAGTTTCAAACTCTTTTAGGAATCCTTATCACTAGATTCTTATTTTAAAACATTGCCTAGAACTTCCTATTTATAGATCAAGCTTGGACAATCATTGATGTTTCAGAATCATAGTGAATTTTCTCCTTTTTTTTTATTTGAAGCGTTTCTAGAATTTTCGTCAAAAATACTTACTCTGAGGGTACTTTCAATATTAACCGTTGGGTGTTAAAAATATCTAAATTTCGGCTCAATCCAACGATTGAATGTGAAGATACGAGCAATTTTCTTCTGTTTGTCAGTTCTCAAAACAAATCGGGTGGCAAATTTTCTTTAATGGCAGTTTTGTAATTAAGTGGAACTTCAAGGTTATTTTGGTAATTTACCACATTCGAAATATTTTATTATTATTTTCCTCGAAAAATCCATAATTTTTCTAAAAATTCTTGCTCCCGGTCATTTTTCCCATCTTGAGCATCTTAAAATTCCTTTTGGATAAGGAATTAAAAATCCACAAAGTTTCTTAAAAATTAGAAAATGATATTTCCCTCATTTTCACTTATTTTTTCCTCGGACTTTTAACTCCTTAAAATTATTTATTTCCTTAAAATTACTTATAGGGTATAGAAATGACTTGCTTAACACCTTTTTCTTGCTTAATCCTTTTCATTTCTTTTCTTTTTTGGGTGACTTATTTTCATCAGAGCTAATTTCCTTTATTTTTGGGTTTTACAACTAGGTTCAACCGTTATCTATTGTGATCATGTCAACTATCAAGTTATCTAAAAATCCTGTATTTCATAGAAAGAGTGAGTACATTCGATTTCATTTCTTGCGTGATTTGTGTAAAAAAAGTACTATTGAGCTAAATTTTTGCCGGCGTGATGAACAAATTGCAGACCTATGAACAAAGCTCTTGAAACAACCATTGTTCGAGAAGCTTAGAAGAAAGATGCGGATGTGCAGAATCCAAGATGTGGTTTAAGAAGAAGAAGTAAAGTCCTAAACTGATTTATGCATAGTTCAGTTTAAGAGAGGGTGTTAAAGAGTTACTCGTAGATACATGTATATATATATAAGTATATGTATGAGTAGAATCCAAGATGCGGAATGTCCCAAATTAACTGTGTATACATATGTTGGCATTCGTAAAAGATGTAGAAAATCAATTTAGCATCCTTTTCTAATAATACAGTCTAAAAAATTGTACCAACTTTCTCTGCGGACACCAACAAAAAAAAAAAAAAAAAAAAAAACCCAAATTTGACGTTATGTTAGTTGGCCACGATCAAGGGTAATTGTACTCGACATAGTAACTTAATCATGTAATCTCGTGGCTAATAGGTAGGGTCAAATAATTGGCATAACTAAATCATTGAAGCCTCCATTCTCCCGTCGCTTTACCTTCTCATACAAGTTTGACGATCACTAAAGTTCTTGTCTGCGTAACTAATCCTTTAACTCTGTGTCGTGGAGATTAATCATCACTTGAACCCAAATTATTTGACAAGATCACTATTAAAAAATAGTTGGATACTCCATAGATCTAACATAATAAAATTATGTACGATATTAAAATTGAATCGAAAAACAAACCAATAGAGGTCAAATGGGACCAAATGGATTTGTCCCACATTCTACAATCACCCACACGTGGGGTCGTGTATCACGATTGTGCATGTCCAAGGCGTGTTGTCAATGGCCGCATGACAGATATCCCAATCTTGCTTGTTTAGGACGTGTTGTCCATGGTTGCATGCCCGTTCCAAACCCTTTTTATATGCTTTCATCCTAGATAGGTCTTTACCATTCCATATTGGGTCAGTACGAGGGTGTATGACCATTCACCAAAATCGTGTCTACACCTGCAAGAGCTAAAATGCCGCAAAATGTACTATAGGGGATATGACTAGTTATCAACTTCTTCCTACCCGATAGTTATATGCAGTAAATTGTTGTTGTTGCCTTTTTGTTTACATTACCATATAACACCATTTCCAATTTCTCAAATCTTACTTTCAAAACTCAAATTCGAAATCTCTCTACCCCTGTTTTCTAAAACTTTCTTCTTGAACTGGGGCTAGAGGCTCGAGCATACGTCACTTGGCCGTAGGCGACACAATAACGAATAGGCTTAACTCATTTGTTGCTGGGAAGTGAGTACCGCACAATTGCAAGTCCGCTACCATCAAAGTGCGATTGTGACACCGTGTACGTGCACTCACGAGCAAGCCCCACACACATCCTTCCCTATTTTCCCTTTTTCTTTTTTCATTTCATTCCTATTTTCTAATTTATTTCCTTTATTGAATTGATTTTCTTTTAATTATAATAATTTAAAAAGAAAAATAGTGATTTGTGGAGGAAGAACACTCATAAAAATCAAATGCTTCTATATACAATAAATAAACGTAAATAAAAATAAAACCTAAAAGGTCAATCATGCTTATCCAATTCCACCTTACAATATGGGAAAAGCATTTCAAACCCACATGCTATCTCTCTCTTAAAATAATGAAAGATAGCAAAGAATTGAAATGAAAAAAAAAACAACTTTCATGAGAAAACAAACACTAATTTCATTCATCATACATACAAACCACATATAAATTCTTATTCAATCGCAATACACTAACGATCATTACTATCCTCGTCGTCGTCGTCTTCGTCAATTTCACTGAAAAACGAGTGGCGGAGGAGGTCAGCAGCCGAGGGCCGATCTTGAGACGGAGCAAGGCAATTCTCAATGAAAGCCTTCACCTCAAGGTCCTTGACCTTGTCGAGTGCCAACGGCTTGATGCCCGAGCATACTTTCTTATAGATTTTCGCAACGTTATCACATTCACTATAGGGAATTTCCAAGGTGACCAATTCAAGCAAACACATGCCAAATGAATATATGTCCACAAGCTCGGTGTAATGCTCTTCATATAGCTCAGGTGCCATGAATTCCGGTGTCCCAAGCACTGAATGAGCTGAGTGATTCTTCCCCACCGTTGCAGCCATACCCAAATCACCAATCTTCACCTACCATGACAACAAATTTGTAGCCAAAATCATGAGAAAACCCTAAAATTAAGCCAATTATTAAGCTCAAGATTAGCCCAAGTTCATGAATGAGTACCTGCCCAACATTGCCATTGACAAAGAGGTTGCTACAATTGAGATCTCTATGAATAACACAAGGCTCATGAGTATGCAAATAATGCAAACCCTTAAGAATTTGCTTACACCATTTCTTCAAGGCTTTCAAAGAAACTTGCCTATGTTTCTTCCTATATTCTCTAAGATTCCCACTTGTACAAACCTCGGTAATGAAATTTAAGGTTCCATGAAGTTTGTCAAGCCATACATCGTACAAAGCAATGATGTTATTGTTCTTTAAGGTTCTTAGCAATGTCACCTCCGAGTAAAGCCTATCAATCATGGATGGATCATTTGAAAAGCTTCTTAATTTCACTTGATTCCAAGCTACCTCAATTCCTTCTTCTTGATCAAACGCTCGGTACACTTTCTTCACCGCTCCCGACCCTAGAAGCTCGCCGTATCGCCCGTATCGACCCGTTGGATTCACTTCGACAAACGGCTCCGAGTCCTTCTCGGACGACTCCGTCGTTACACCAGGCATCTGAAATAAAAGATTCAAATATCACGAGAAATTCAAGAACAAGAAAAGTTGAGAATTCGAACGCCGAACCCGATTGAAATTTGGTACCATGAAGAAGTGGGTGATGAAGTTGAAGGGAAAATGGATTGAAATCTTGAGAGAAGAACATGAAAAGTGGGAGAGGTGAAGGGATCGGAAGTGGGCGATTTATTGGCGTTGAAAAGGTTGGGTTGGTGGTGTTAAAGAGACGTTTGGTTGGTATACTTAGAAATTTTTTTTTTTTTTTAATTTAATTCTAATTTATAATGAGAATTAATTAATTTATTTATTTATTTTAAGAATATGTTCGTTGGGCAGTGTGATAACTTTTTTCTTTTCTTAGTGGGAATTATTGCAAAATTGATTCTTGGAAAAAAAAAGAAAAAGAAATAATAATAATAATAATAATAAATATAAAATTAGAAAAAGGAAAGTGGAAATGACCTGGCAGTTTCATGTTATTTGGGTTTGAAGAAAATATAAATTAGAAAAAGTCAACGAATCGCGTTCGATCCACATGGGTTAATATAATTCAACCATGTGTGGGCCATGCTGATGGCCTTCATCCTTTGGACAATATTGACTCGAACATGTCTCGTAGGAAAGTTATGTGTATCGTATCTATGTATCATGATTTGAAATTACGGGACCTCATGTATGTTACTTCTTTGGTATGTTTTGATCTGTGCTCCTTTCTTTTTATTGGTATCCAACAATGTGAGCGTGTCCTAACCCATTGTCAGACCTAGAAATATGTATATGAGTTCATCTTGTAAATTCAGGTGCGTGTGTCTGAAAAGATAGGTCTCACTATGAAGCGCGGGCAATGGGGCTAATTATTGGGTATTTTTAAATACTCAAACCAAATTTATTATTTATTTATTGTTTTTTTTAAGTTTAAAATTTTCAGGTATGAATGACATTGACTACTGAAGAAGTCATGAAAACGAAATCGTGATATTTAGATTTCTGCGTGAATAGCATATGTTTTAAAAGTTGGATTATGATGGTATATTTATCTAACAATCATGTTGCATTTATAATAGGGTTGAGTACTCATAATTTGATGTTAGGGGCTTTTAATTCCGTTAACATATAAGGGTTTTGTAACCGTCCAAGTCTATTGCCTTTCGAGATTGCATCTGCTAGAAAGAGGATATTGTCCTCTTTGAACTTTCTCTTTCGGGCTTCCCTTCAAGGTTTTTAAAACATTGAGGTTTCCACACCCTTATAAGGGTGTTTCGTTCTCCTCTCTAACCGATGTACGATCTTAAAATCTACCTCCCTTCAGGCCCAACATCTTCACTGGCACATCGCTCGGTGTTTGGCTCTGATACCATTTGTAACAGCCTAAGTGCAATGCTAGTAGATATTGTTCTCTTTGGGCTTTCCCTTTCAAACTTCCCCTCAACGTTTTTAAAACGCATCTGCTAGAGAGAAGTTTCCACACCCTTATAAAGGGTGTTTTGTTCTCCTTCCCAACCGATGTGGGATCTCATAGGTTTTGCCTTTAAAAAATCCAAATAAACGTTCACACAACCAACCAAAATATCAACGTAAATAAAACTCGATGAAAACTAGCTTTGGAAGAAAACATCGATATAACACTTACAGGATAAGTTTTTTCAACAAAAATATGTACTCGTCAGCATACATCCTGATGCAATATGCAACGTTGGTAGAAATAAAGATATGTCGATTCAATCAGCCTCAATAATAAAGATATTGATCCCTATTCCAATACCTTTTATGGGTAGTAGCCTTGATTTTATAAAAATGAAAGACGTTACATATTGTAGATCGTGAGTTTCTGTTCTATTTATTTTGTATTGGGTGGGAAGGAATTGATTCGAAAATTGTGGAACTGTGACGAGCCTAATATTCTCATATAGATCTAGTTGAATAACGTAGGATGTCATGACACAATACAAAGTTCCGTACTTTTAATAACATGAGTTACCACGATGTACGAAAAACGCTATAAAAATTCTAGATAATATGATTATTTGGGATGATTTTAACCAAGTTTGATGTTTTTAATGAGGCATAACAATGTTTGGATTACATGTACTCTATGTATACTCCATTTATGAATTGGCCTACCTTCTATTTAATGAACCATTCCTTAATCTCCACGAAGTTACCAAACAAAAGGAAGTGTTCCTTTCTTTCATGTTGTTTAAACTAGAGTTTTAATGAAGACAAAATTGTTTTTTTGGTGTTTTCAAGAGTTGAGAACTTGCCATATTTCTACATCTTTGGTTCGACACATCAAACGTTGTAATTAAACATATGTTAGGTCAAATTTGTTTCATGTTAGGTTACCTTTGTTATATCTACGTCTCGTCTTATTAATGTGGATGTATGGTGTCCTCTCCCTTTTCGTTTCATTGGAGCTCATAAGTTTCTATCGTTTTTATCGGCTTAAGTCATTTCATTTGGTTATATAGTTTAAAATAATAGGATACGTGTCCCAATGACTTTATTTGTAATTTAATATTATCTAATATATATCTAAGGCCGTTAAAATAATCTTAAACAATATATGATTGTCCTGATTTTTAAAACTCCAAATCTATGGTTGTGATTAGTGAAGACTCAAGTTTCTATCCCTAGTAGACATGTTTATATTCTTGATTGGTGAAGATAAAAATCTCACGACCTGGTCTTTGAGATTCCACATCGATTGGAGAGGAGAACGAAACATTCTTTATAAGAGTGTGAAAATCTTTCTTTAGTAGACGCATTTTTTAAAATCTCGAGGGAAAACCTGAAAGGGAAAGCTCAAAGAAGACAATATCTAACTAGCAGTTTGACTGTTACAAATGGTATCAGAGTCAAACACCAGATAGTGTGTCAATAAGGATGTTGGCCCCGAAAGGGGTGGATTAGGGGTCCCACCTTGATTGGAGAAGGTAACAAGTGCTAGAGAAGACGTTGGACCCCGAAGGGGGTGAATTGTGAGATCCCATATCGGTTGGGGAGGAGAACGAAACATTCTTTTTAGGAGTATAGAAACCTCTCCCCTGCAGACACGTTTTAAAAATCTGGAAGGAAAACTCGAAAAAAAAAAAACTCAAAAAGGACAATATCTACTACCTGTGGACTTCGACTATAACCGTAACAGTACCTGCTACAAATTTCCACCTCATTTTGCATCAGAAGTTACAGAAATTATATAAAAGTAATAAGATTTTAAAATAGAATGATTATCTATACGTATTAAATATATATAATGTGACCCATGCATATATATTATTCTTTTTATTTTTCAGATTTTTTATATTAATAAAATATGTTACATACGATTAATTATAAAAAATTAATCAATTATTTATGAAAATTTTCTTTTAATTTAATTCAATATGTTATTTTGCCAATTGATTCATTTTTATAAATAATTTAGCATGTTTATTAAATTAAATTCTATTTGGTTCATTTCAAAATTTCAAGTTATTATTTTATTTTATTGTAAATATAACAAATTCACTAAAAAAAAAAAAAGAAATATAAGTATATCAAAAAATATTTATTTAGTGTCGTTTTAGTTCGGGTTAACCAACGAGTTAATGTATCCATAAGGATGCATGTGACCGTTTTCTTGCTTTGTTGAACTTGCAAGTGTACTAGACTAGTACACTAGACGTGTTGAACCATGTGAACGACTCGTAATCCTTAATCGCAATCAAATAAAGTGATACGTCTCAACATAAATTTAAAGCTAACAAATATCTTTGCTTTCTCCTGTTTGTTTCGCTCTTGTCAACATTTGAGTATAGTTCAATTGATTCAAATATATACTATTGATTAAAAAATCAGATGTTCAAATTCCGCTGTATTCACATTTTGAACTAAAAAAACGTTTCTCGAACTAATATTTCCTTCAATATAATAATTCATACATATCTATGTGAAAATTTCTATTTTCATCACACGATTAGTTTAGACTTCATTTGATAACTTTCATTTAATCCGAGTCAAATTTCTAAGACTAAAACGGTAACAGCACGAACTCACCGTTAGTAGATATGGTCCACTTTTGTCTATTACATATCGTCGTCAGCCTCACGGTCTTAAAACGCGTTTATTATGGAGAGAGTCTAGCACTACTCCAACCAGTGTCTGGCTCTGATCGAAGTAGGGCTAGACCCTCTCCATTGTAGATGTGTTATAAAATCGTGAGGCTAACGGCGATACGTAATGGGTCAAAGCGGACAATATTTGCTAGCGGTGGGCTTGGGCTGTTACAAATGGTATCAGAACCAGGATCCGGGCGGTGTGCCAATGAGGACACTAAGTTCCAAAGGGGGGTAGATTGTTAGATCCCACATTGGTTAGAGAGGGGAACGAAACATTCCTTACGAGGGTGTAAAAACTTTTCCTTAACAGGCCACGTTTTAAAACCGTGAGGCTGACGACGATATGTAACAGACCAAAGCGAACAATATCTCCTAGCGGTGGATATTTTTTAGTTTTTAAAACTTGATTTTCTTAAAAATGTTGATAGAAACTCGATCATAACAAAATAAAGAAATTTATCGGTACATAATTTAATTTTCAAAAACTAAAAACTCGAGAAAAAAAAAATTAAAGACTTAGTCTATATTGCAAAGGGTTTGATTTTCGTTTTTATTTTAATATTATTTTAGTTTAGATAACGTGTAGGACTCGGGATTCAAACTTCCAAGTTCTAAAACATTATTAATACATGAATTAATTGACCTATAGTTCGATATAATATATTAGTCATACTTTAGATCTTAGGTGTGATGCAATATTTAAGGTTTAAGTTATCAATTGGATTAGATATTGCATCAAATCTCGATCATAAACAGTTTCTTTCTATAAATAAGTAACAGTTTCAGATTAAACTACTTTTAAATAATGAACTCAATCCAATTCAACCCAATCATAATTTTTCTCGGTTGGATAACTTTTAGCTGTTCACATCATTTAATCAAATTTTATTTTTAATAAAAGTAAAATTTTAGTTGCAAAACATCTACTCGTGTATTTTTAAATATTTAATTAAAATTTACGATTAAATTTCAATACATCTTTTGAGAAACTACTTCCAAATAGTTGAAAAGTATTTTAAAAAGTAGTTGAATTACATTAAAAATTACCATGCATTTATTTAATTTTAAAATATATCGTTAAAATTATTTACATAATTAATTTGTATACATCAACTCGTAAGTCAATTTACGTAAATGATGTCACGTATTATATATATATTTTTTTTAAATATTAGAAAGTATAATTTAATTCAAGTGATAGCATACAATATAACCAAATTTAACAATTTAATAAAGTTTAAATTTGAGTCATGGTCTAGATTATGCATTAATTATTATGATAATAATAATAATAAATAAATAAAATGGAGTAACTTAGTAGCCCATGGATTGGGCGAAAGGGTTAAGCCCATTAAATATTATATTGGACAAATCTAGTTTTTCCTCGATTCAACTTAACCATGAATTGCTGCTCGAGCCCCGCAAGGACCATGATTGGGAATTGTTTGATCGTCTTTCTCCGAGGAAGAGGCAAAACATAATCAACTTGAATTCGAGACAACTATTCGAAATCTTAGTGAAAGACTGGATTTGTTATCTCATGTTTACTTTTCGTGAAAAAATACCAATTGAAGGTCAATTGTGCTAGCATCTCCGAAATCTCAGCTAGTTGATGGGAGCTTGACTGCAAGACCCACCCGTTGAGCAAGGACGAAAGTCGGCCTTATATAGGATACCCCCACTTACCTGCCTCCTCCCGAACAATTTGAATCAAAATATTTGTAACAATTACAAAGTGGGTTGTATCAATAGCATTACTACTATAAGCATTCAACATTATCCATATACTACAGAACATTATAATTCAAAATGACACGGACACTATCAAGGAATTGTATGTGCTTATACATATGTTTTCGAGTGTCGGTTAACAAAGATTTGCCATCCGGAGAGGGGAGAGTTGACAACTTTTGGTTAAGTCGGTCTCATCAGTTACGTAATTTCTCTGCCCATCAATCACATGAGTATGCATCCAATTAGCACATACGACGAAAAAAGTGATCATGTGTTTCAAATGTTCGAGATGTCCATCCAATCTCTGATTTAGTCCGTAACTTCCTTGAATATATAGCTTCTATTGCTCTTCTCTCGCTAAGATGTCACAACGTTAGCTATCCACTCTTATAAAATGCTAAACAATTCGAGTCTCCTCTTTATTCTCATTGGACTCAAGGACATCGATAAGGGCGTGGGGACATGTAGGAATGTTAGGTTATGGAGTCTAATGTTTACTTATAACCTATTCAATGGCTATATGTCGTAAATGATTATATATACTAGAGGACTATACAAACTAAAGTTATTGATAATAAACCAAACCCGGTGTATATTCTTCTAGTAGTGTATAAATCATCAGTATAAACCTCTGGCCGATATTTCTCTTTGTATTGAACAACTCACAAACGGTTAAGCTTAAAAGAAAGAACGACGATGGGCTTATGTTCTTAATTCGAATGATTACCCGATCTAATTAGAAGCTAAAACTATATTAGTGAGATTGATAAAGGTAAAGAAAGGATAGGTTAAGGTTTTCGCTTGAGTCTTTGTTTACAGGGAAATCAGTCTCATTAATCTTGAGGCTTTCTAAATCATAAGCAGAAAAACGAAAGCAAGACAAGATGAAACTGAACTCCGTTTACGAGGTAGATGGAGGATTCTTCTTTCACAAGGGTTGAACTGTTTGACAGTCTCAGGCGAAACGTTCGTACAAAGTCAACCTCTTCCAAGGGGAATGTGTAGAAGAAGCAGTATATTGATAAAGAATTTTTTTCCAAAATCAAAAGAGCGATTGGGTTTATGGTATCGTATTCATTCTCCCATTCACGCCTTTGTTATATGTTCTAATGGAATTTCCTTTCGTAGGCTCAGCCAAGGAGAAAGACTGCCATCTCAGGTATACCATCGATAGAGTAAGGAAAGGACAGGTTCTTTCTAGCGAGTCAGTCCGTCTCCTTTCGGGGTTCAGGAGCGAAGAGGGAAAGAAAGGAATTAGAATCATTTAGTTATTTAGGTAGTTAGTAAAGCTTACGGTCTCATTGCTTCGCTCCTCTCCTTTCTTTCACTAGGACTACGAGGGTATCTAATCCCATTCGCTACACCTACTGGTCAAAAGGCTTAGATTCTACGCTACTTCAAGCGACTTTGTCGAGTAAATATTCATTCAAAGAAGAAGAAGCCTTATACTCAATTACCTTTCTTGAGAGTAGTCCCCGCTCCTTAAATGAACAAAATCCGGTCTTAGAGACGCAGGCCAAGGGCGACAATATAAAGAAGAGGGAATCCGAGAATATGCGAGACTGGAAAGGAGAGGGAATCCGACCCCGGCTTCGCCCGTTTCTAGTGGAACCGGTGAACCACGCGAGCAGGTTAGATGCGTGGGGCAGAGGGCTCATAGTACCCCCTTTTCTTGATCCAGCCTTTTTTTCGCTTGCTTAATCACCCACCATCAAGTATCTAGTTGCAGGGGGGACTGATTTCGGTAAGATCCGGGTAGATAAGTCAAGTTGCTCGAGGAGAAGAGGAGAGGGGCGAAGCAGTGAGATCGAGTTTACAGTGAAAGAAGGAGAGTCAATTCAAAAAGATAAAGGAGCGAAGGAGTAGGAGTTCGACTGATTGAAGAAAGATGAATTAATTCTCCTTGCCCCCAGAGATGTATTAGAAATGATACCTTGGGGCGGATGTAAAGCTAAGCAAATAGCTTCAGCTCCAAGAACCGCTCCTTAGTTCTTCTATCGCTTGAGTTTATTAGGAAAGCATTGAGTCTCTGCACCTACCCTTTTTTTTTTTTTTTTTCGGGAAAAGGATTTGGTGAATTTCCTCAAGCCGTACGAGGAGAAACCTTCTTATACGGTTCTGGGCGGGTCTTGTTAATTTACATCTATCCCACCAGTTGGTTATCGAATCATTGCAATTGATGTTCAAGCCCGAAGAGAAGGAAGAGCCTCTCCCTATTTTTGAGGTCATTTAACTCTTGAACAAGGGAAATCTATAGCTAATGAATTGACTGTCCCTGAACTATAAAAGACGAGCCTTGTAGGAAGGCCCAACAACTTTGACTGCAGCGGAGGAAACCACAGATACGGAATACCATAGATTGACACGGAGAGAAGATCTCAGCACCAATGACTATACATGATTCCATAAATGAATCAATTACATACCAGTTGCACGAAATTCGAGGTTATGGTAAAACTTCGTTTAAACCGATGTGGTAGAAAGGTCCTTTATGTATAGACCTCAAAGGAGCCTCAGGTGTCAAACCAAAAGAAACTATTTGTTTACAAGGCCGGTTCACTTGAATTTACTCTCTTTTGTTCAGGTTCAGGAGAAAGAAGAAAAAGTTATCATTCATAAGGAGTCTTCCTTCTGTTTCCCTTCCTTGTTTACTGGGAAAGAATAGTTCAACCCGAGGCGTAGGCCTCAAGTAACAGAGGCGTGCAATAGACGATAGCGGTAGACATAGGCTAGGCTAAGGGATGAACTGAATCTCTTCTTATATCCTCTTGACATACACCTTATACTTCTGCTGAGTCTAACACGCCCTATCGACTTTGCAAGTAGACAACTTTCTTCTCAAGAATTATACAACCACTAAACCTTCGTTACCATAATCCAACTCATACCTAAGACCTTGATTGAGCATTAGAGTCTTCTACTCAAAAAGGATACAACAACAATGGAATGGTGAGCATATATCCATAGTAATGAGAACCCATCTTTCTTTGCTTTCGTCGCTCAATGCATCTCACCGAATGACCCCTTGGCCTTTGATTTCCATGTAAAGACAATTTGGGATCCTCATTTTGGTCAACCGGCCTCAAAGCTCATTAAGGGATCAAATAGTATATTTTTTTAAATAATATGCCAAAATTTTTATAAAATGTACCCATAGAGATTTTACAAATTTTTCAATGAAGATACGAAAGAATCAAAATCCGAAAAGCCAAGGGGTTGCGGGTTTTTTTTTTTCTACCAATTGGGGTCGTCGCTCAATGCATCTCACCCCTAACAAACTTTCTGTCTAATTGTCGAGATATCTGCTCGGTGTGCTCCTTACTCGTTTAGCTTGTTTAAAAAAAAAAAAATCATAATTATCCACATTAATATATAAAATCTCGTAAATCTCAAGTATCAAACATTCATAGTTTACAGTGCATCACTCACTTCTGTTACAAAAGTCAAATATTCTTACTTTAGTTGGGATATGGAGCCTGATGCTAGTAGAGATATATTTGAAAGATATCTTGTAAAGATTTGAGAGAGATATACAGTAGATATTTGGTAAAGATTGGATAGAGATATTTCAGTAGATTATATCGTTTAAATCTTTGAAACTATCCTTAGTAAATTGAAACTATATATATATATATATGACTGTGCTCTCTAGATCTACTTTCTCTATTCTTTGGATTCTCTCTCCATTCTCTGGATTTGTATCATACGTGAAGTCATCAGTATAAAACTTTTAGCCAATATTCCTCCTTGTATTTTCTCTTACTACTGTTGTTTGTGTTCATCTTGATCAAGTGTGTGCGTTGTTGAACGATCCTAACAATTGGTATCAGAGGTAACAATTGGTATCCATCCTAACAACTTTTTATAATAATATTAAAAATAAAATAAGTTTATATGAACACGGGTAGGTACGAGTATACATCGTGCCTGAAAATCCCAAAATAGTTACGTAATTAAATTTTATTACAAAATTAAAAGGATAATAGACAAAAATATTTAGGATAAAATCTATGAATATAGAATTTGGAGTTATTAAATAAGTTTGTTGGATTTTTTAATCCATTCCTTATATGAACGGATGGAAATTTAACAACCTCATCATTAATAATTTCATTGAAGTAAAAAAGAAAAATATTGCTTTAATGACTTGAGAGGGAAAATATTTTTAAAAAATGGAATTAAAATAAATAAATAAATAAATAAATAAATAAAAATGCAACGGCTCACCCAAAAGCTCTCTTCACACTCCTCTCTCTCTCTTTCACAGAGCTTACCCTAAATAGTCTGAATCCAAATCCCTGAACTCCTGGAGCTTCCTCCTCCTTAATGACCTTTCTGCCCTCCTCTTCTTCCCTAATTTCCCCTTTCTACCACCTCCTCCTCTCTCTCTCTCCTCATGGACCCCACTGAACCTGCCTCCACCGCCGCTGCCGGCGCCAAGTACAAGCTCATGTCTCCGGCTAAGCTTCCGATCTTCCGCTCTCCTTGCATTACCATCCCTCCCGGCCTTAGTCCCTCTTCCTTTCTCGACTCTCCTGTTTTGCTTACTAACTTCAAGGTTCCTTTCCTTTTCTCTCTCTCTCTCTCCTCTCTTGTATTTTGTTGTTTTGATTTTGAATTTGGGGACGAGGGTTGAGATCTGAAATGGGTTTGTGCTTGAATTCTTCTACTGTTCTTCATTTTTCTCTCAGTTTGTGTTGAATTCTTCTAATTTATGTTGTCGTTTGTGATGATAATATCTAACCCAGTTTTTTCCTCTGATCGAACTGAGGGTGAACTTATTTCACCATTTTGTTCTTGTCATATACTTAATTTGGGAGTTTTGAACGACCTGACTGATGCGGTTTTAACACAATTGTTTTAATATCATGACCATTACATATTTTAATTGGGTGCTTGAGTTGCTGGGACCTGTTGATTCTGATTCCTGTTCTTATAGCAGTCCACTAAATTGGGTGGCTCCTTTATGCCCGTGTGGGTTATTCCATAAAATTGCTTTAGGGAATAATGTTGTTGTAAGTTTGAGAGAATAATTGTGTGCTCTTTCTACCTCTAATCTATGTGGGTTTTTCACATAATGAATCTACCTTTTCAGTGGTGCTTTAGCTTTTTCTTCATCTTTGTATGAACCCGAGCTTTTTCTATTTGTCTATATATATGGAATTAGAAGTAAATGAATCTGCTATGAGAAGTGTGTTGCTTTTGTTCAATATCCTACAATGGCATATAAAAGAGATAGACATGGTGAAGAATAAGATGAGCTTGGACATAGACATTTAAGAGATAATTATCTTCCTTCATTTGGAGCTTATGGATCTATTTTATGCTGTTATCTGTAAGCACTCCACCTTGCCTCCACCCCAATATTACGAGCGTTTCGGTTTTATTAGCTTTATACGATTAAGGATAGTTAGAGATCATAGTTTCTGTGGTTTCCTTTTTTCTGTTAGGTGGTTGAATTATATTGAAATATTTTTATACGTAAGTAAAGAACGTATGTGGAATTGTCCGTGTTGCTGCATGTTTATTGGCTTTTAAGCTTCCAGTGATAGTGAAAGGAAAAATTTATGTTTCTTGCTTAAATTATTCATGTGAAAAATAACTGTTGTGCAGGTAGAGCCTTCTCCGACAACTGGGTCCTTTACCAAGCTGCCAATGACACATGACTCTTCTAGCTCCGCTATTTATCCGATGACCACCATGGCTTGCTCAAATGCTAATGCCTCAGATGAAGGAAACTCCAACTACTTCGAGTTCAAGCCATATGTTGGACCAAATATGGTAATTCCATAGGATAATATCAAACACTATTTGGTCTCTGAAAGTTGGTGCTTACAATTTAGTTCACCTAGTTGCAATTAATCTTAAATTTAGTCTCTACTAGTTTATGGTCAACTTTTCTAAAAGCAGATAAATCTCTAAATTTTGGAACATATTCACCTTGTGTCTTTTCTGAATGAAAATTATTATTAGTGTTTCACCAATTTTGATAAAAATGAACTTCAAACTAACAATGTGGACTAATTTTAAGATTTATAGAAAGTACAAGGACTAAAATGAGATGAGTCCAAAAATACAAGGACCACAAGGGTACTTTAACCCTAAATATTACAAATGATCTCTAGTCCAAAAAGACTAGGTCCTTCAAAAACAACATTATCAAGATCTGTGAACAAAAAGTTTTTGTATTATTAAATTATTGTTTTGATAACATGTTTAGACATATGACCATGCCAATCAAATATCACTTATCACATGAAACTCAACTCACCACTCCATATTTTTTCAAGTGGTATGGCTAAGTGACCTGGTCATGGCAAGAATAGATTGGTAGGAGTCTGCAAGGCATGTTCTTCATTCAAACTTTTACTTTTCATTAGACAACATAACGGGTCTTTGATTTGGACAGGGATCTTTAACATCAAACAACATGATATCCGTCCATCTTAGTTGTAGATATTAGAGTAAATATTAGCCGTTTGATTCTTGAGGTCTCCATTCTTGTTTTATCTCGATTTTTAAGAAAATATTTTGCATGATTCATTGCGAAGCACGAACTTAAAACATTTGTATTGGCTCTTGTTACTTTCATCCAATAGTTTTCTGACTGTACGAACCGAAATGTTTTATTTTAAGGCACTTTTTATTCTTGGTACAAATCTAACTTGCTGTAAAAGAATGAAAGAATATCAGGACATACAAGCAAAAACTAGTTTAGACAAACTTTTTTTTTTTTTTTTACATCTAATTCTTCTTTGCTTTGAACTTTTTTTTCCTACTATTTCCAATCTTCCTGTCAATTTAAGTCTTTGGACATTACTAGTGTTAACATTTCTGTCCTGTACTCATTTGTTTCATTTCAAAAACTATACTTTGAAAATTTATCAATTTAGCTTCAGATTTTCACTCCCCAATTAAAACAGTAACTAAAAGGTCACGTGTCATCGTATGAAAGTTGACATTACCTTTGTAATGTCAGATATAAAGTTGAAGTCTTATCATGTCAGCTTCCTCATGTCCTGTAAGTTCTTTGTTTCAAGAATGTACTTGGTGTAGAGACTAGAATTATAGTTTAGCCTATGATTTGAGTGGTGATGTTCCCTCAATTTAGGTGCTTGTTTCCTAATGATTTTCGTTTACTCCAAGGTTCCTGCAGATATGAATCATAGAAAAGATGAACAATCTTGTGAACTTCAAGTTCAAGGCCAACCTCAACCATTTACTGCTCCACCCATGACTAAAAGTGAGATCAATGTCATTTCAAATGATTCGAGTCGATCAACCCAGATGGATCCAGTTGCCTCAGGGGCTGCTGTTCCTGATATTGATGGAGACGATTTCAATCATAGTCTGAACACAAATACCAGGGCACAGGCCGCACAATCTGATCCAAAAGGCAGTGGCAGTCCAGTAGTTTCAGATAGGATATCTGATGATGGATATAACTGGCGGAAGTATGGACAGAAGCATGTTAAAGGGAGCGAATTTCCCCGTAGTTATTATAAATGTACACATCCTAACTGTGAAGTGAAAAAGCTCTTTGAGCGCTCTCACAATGGACAAATAACCGATATTGTCTATAAGGGTACTCATGATCATCCTAAGCTTCAGCCAAGTCGGCGATATTCTGCAGGTGCTTCTGTGAAAGATGGTCCTGATAAGCCTTCACCTTTAACTGGCCAAGATGGTAGAGAAATAAACCTGTGTACTTAGTTTTAATATTTCGTAAGTTCAATCCATTTACAGGGTGTTAAGCATGGTTGTTTAATCTATTATATTCCATTTTAGACAGGTCGTGCAGCATATACACTCAGACAGTGCATTCCATTGAGCCAAATGGAACTCCCGAACGACTGGCTGCAAATGATAGCAACACCGAAGGTGCAGGAACAACTCTGCCATGCAAGAATCCTGATGAGCTTGATGATGATGACATAATCTTGAAGCGGAGGTATACTTATTTACAAGTTAACATGTTCTCCGAGTATTGTGCATAAGAAAAGGCAGCACACTGTTTTGTTGTACTGTTTATGAGTTCTGTTTTAATCAAATTCATCAGGAAAATGGAACTTGGTGGTTTTGAGGCATGCCCAATGGTTAGGCCAATTAGGGAACCGCGTGTTGTGGTTCAAACTTTAAGTGAGGTTGATATACTGGATGATGGGTATCGCTGGCGCAAATATGGCCAGAAGGTAGTGAGAGGAAACCCGAACCCAAGGTAAGTTCTTTTTTTCTAATGATGATCGGATGCATTGCCAAATATCTTTAACATTTCTTATAAGGGGTAGAAACCTCTCCCTCATAGATGCGTTTTAAAAACCATGAGGGGAATCCCGAAAGGGAAAGCCTAAAGAGGACAATATTTGCTAGCGGTTGGTTTCAGCTGTTACAGATAATATACATTCAAGTATAATGTTGTCCATATTTATTGCTCCGGTGATATTATTGATGAAATTCTTTGGAGCGTGCCTGCATAAATACGTTGAAGAAACCGATATATTAGTACTTAGCTTTTGCTTTTGTATCCAAATTTTAGCTACAATCATACTGTTGTGCCTTTCCATTGAAGGTTCTGTGTTCTGATGTCAATATATACCTATTTATCAATTCCAAAAATGCAGGAGTTATTACAAGTGCACAAATGTTGGATGTCCCGTCAGAAAACATGTCGAAAGAGCATCTCATGACCCAAAAGCTGTTATTACTACATATGAAGGGAAACATAATCACGATGTCCCCACTGCAAAAAGTAGTAGCCATGACGCTGCAGGCCCATTGAGAACCGCACCATTGAGGTATAGACTCGAAGACAGGGACACCGTAAGCCTTGATCTTGGCGTTGGCATTGGTGAAAATAGATCGAACGAGTACAGGCAGCAGCCTCTCGCTCCAAATGGCAATTTCAACTTCGAAGTAGTTCAAGAAAACTCAGCCCCAACATATTTCAATGTTCACAATAGAGGTATGAACCAGCATGGACCAAGAGAGAGCTTGAGCGAGAGCCAAAGCGTGGACGTTGTTCCGCTAAACCATTCGTCTCACCCATATCCGCCGAGCGTCGGGAGAATACTAACAGGGCCATAGCCACGTTGAGAACGAGACGACACCAGTTGCTTTCTTTCCATATGCTTGCCCTTTGTTGTTTATGATCTTATTCTGGCGTTAACCGCCTTTGTTCTAACCTCGCGGTCAATACATGTACAAATATGATATGAACCACCTGGTTTTATTTGTTACACAGAAGATGTATCTTTACAATGTAATTCAAATACTTGAAATATAAGTATTAATTAGCAACAACTCTTCTAGTGAATACAGATATCAGTTCTAATGAAATCATCATAAGTTCATAGGTTTGAAGTGGGAAGATGCCTTTTACAACTAGGTGAGTATCATATCCAAGCACTAGAGGTAACCAAATTTTGATTCAGCCAGCCGAGATATAGAGCCCCATCCCTTTCTTCAAGCGTGTACTTGTCACTGTAATTCTTTAGCAGTGCCTCAATGGTAGCATTGACAAAAGGGCTTAAAGGGTGTGGCTTAAACCCCGCCATGAGGAACCGTGATCTCCATTTTCCGAGAAGTTCATGACGTTCGACTCTTTCGGCTCCTTCACAGGCTACTATGTTTACGATGTCGCGAGCTAAACAGTGCTGCTCCACGTTGATTCGCTCCTTGTGATCTCTTGGGAGGGTAACATCTATGGATTCGAAGATAGCTGTGTAATATTTTAATGTCTGGAGGAAACGGGAATAAAAGGGAGCTGTATTGTTGTTCGACTCGTGCTCGACGACTGTCACAACTTTGGGAGACAAGCTCTTGACCAGCCGCAAGATTCGATCCCGGTGATTCTGACTGCCAACGCTTTCGTCGGGCATATGATGCAGCACCAAGGTAAAACTCACAGCAATGGCTTCACCTGGTTGAACTTTAAGATCTTCGCGTTGAATTTCATCAGCAGAGCCTGCAATTCCACGAAACTCAAAGGGTACCATTAACGACTCCGCCAAAAGCGACAACCTTTTCCCGACAATCTCGAGCCCTCCTCCTCGAGCAAAAGCAGAAGCGGAATCATCTATGCCTGTAATGGTAACCTTCGGGGGTCCTCCGGGTCGATTTGCAAGAGCTTGCATCAATGTAATCCATTGATTTCCCTGTGCTATCTGGAAATCAATTATGTGAACTCTATTTTCACCTTTAATGGCTTCAGCAATTGCCCCATTTGCTGAAAGGTATCCAAACTTGAAATAAGGGCAAATTTCATAGAGAATGTGCATGTATGAGAGCATCTCAGTACCTATAGGCTCTTTACATCTTAAGGCTTTGCAGATAGAATTGCCTGAAGAGGCTGTCCTTGCAATAAGTGCCTCTAACAAGTAAGCTCCTAAACGCTGGATTGGCTCACCCGAAACCGAGACCATTCCACGTAGCTCCGACACCAACCATTCACCAGTCAACATATTGTTTTCCCCTATTGCTCGTGCACAAGCACAGAGCATCTCTTTCAAATCCTTTCTCGACATTATCTCAGCCACATCTTTCCACCCTGCTTGCACAGGCAATACAGGATCGACTGGATTAGCGACCGAGTAGATGTCAAACCCATCGGTATCCGGTCCAAGCATTGCAGTCTCCAATTCCCTGATTTTGTGCCTTAAGTCATCGGCAGCATCATCTGTTAAACAAGATCTACTGACAGGTGAACCACAGTTATTGTCGGGAGAATAATACGGGTCTAACGAGTACGAATGGCACTCTTGGTGTGAAGAAGGGCTTCCATTCGACGTGAAGCTAGCAGTCGAGGAAGAATTTTGAGGAGGGTAACCACTAGTTCCCGAGGATGACTCGAGGTTGCAGTACTGTTTGAAAGCCTCAGATGGTAAGTGATTTTGTTCGAATACATCATCAGAGTACAAGCCACCTCCATGGTTCATAGGAGGCCAGTAACACGACCCAGGTTCTTGCGGTGGCTGTTCGTAGAACCTATGAGATTGGTTCGGAAGTTTCTTTCTTGACGATTCCTGCATTGGAGATTGACCCAGAGCAACAACAGGACACTTGTGGAAAACAAAAATGATCCGAAACTTATTACAGGCTCTCTCCTTTCGTCGGCAAAATAACCCGTGTTACTTCAATACTTCAGGATCAATCGTTTCGAGATTCTGAGAAAAAAACAGCCTAACACAAAATGAGAGTCATAAACTATAGAGAATGATTTGTTTTCTGTGCTACCACATAAGATTTCGAAGCATTAAAGAGTCCTAAACTATGTATTGTGATCAAAAAAACCCAAGAACAGTTTCGTTTGAGCTTAATTCGCCTACGAAATTACTCATTAGGCTACTGTTCTTATCCATGAACACATGTAGTTTTAATGATCATGTTTAATCAGCCAGGTCTACACAAATCAAACTTGATATGTGAATGAATATGTCACCGCTAGCAGATATTGTCCTTTTTGAGATTTTCCTTTCGGACTTCCCCTCAAGGTTTTAAAACGCGTATGCCAGGGAGAGGTTTCCATACCCTTATAAGGAATGTTCATTCCCCTCCAACCGATGTGGGATCTCACATAATACAAACGAAAACCAAAAGCTCAAACAGCTTTAGTCTGTCATATACACCACAGACCCTAAAGGAAATTGACATACAGATGATTTGTTCTAAACCAGAAAACAATCAAAACATTACAAGCTGTCCTAATGCTTAACCTTCAAACAGATATCAATGGATTCCCTTAAGCTCACTCTCGACACAGATATGAACAAGCAGGACACTACACAAAACCCTGAATCCATGAACATTAATCCAAGTAAAAAACCATAGAAAGGGGGAAAAATCTTGCACTCATCAGCTAAACTCATGAACAGACATAGAAACAGTGAAGAACAAGCTTATGGAATCGAAAGCAAGGGCAAGATCCGCATATTCTCAAGCAAAGCAACAAAAAGAAAGGTGAAGGGGGCGATTAAAACAGCTAAAAAGTGAAGAATCAAGAGGATTTCACCTCAAAAACAAGAGAAACAGCTGAAAATTAGCATAAAGGGTCGCCTAATGCACAGTAAAGTAGGAACATCAGTAGCCGTAAAGAAAAAGGGGAAGAAAAACAATACCCAGAAGAAGGCATGGCCGGAGAGAAGGGTAGTTGAGTTCATAAATTGGGATGGAAATTTCAGATATTATCAACGAAAGCGGTGGAACCCATTTATTACCAAACGGAATCGTTTCGCCATTAGATGATGTTTAAGGAAGACCATTCACCAATTGCCCGCTTCACTATTACCCTTACTGTTTAAGATTATTACCTTCTTGCCACTCACACACCCATATACAACCACCACAAATATTCCTTTTTTCTATTATTATTATTTTATTATAAATTTAATCTTCTAATTTTAAAATTCAAAAAAGATCTTTTTCTCGACATAATTGAAAATTCAGAGAATTAACCGATCGATCAAAAATTTAGAAAATTATTAGACATGTTTAAAAGTTTATGGATCAAATAGATATAAAATTCAAAGTTTAGTAACTAAACTTTAATTGAGAATTCTTTGTTACTGGCCGAGATTATATTATTGAATATTTAGATAATAAATTACTACTCCAATTTATTTACTTTAGTATATATATTCTTAAATAATCATTTTAATAGACTTTGTTTATTAAAAAAGTAATTTATTTTTAAAAGCATTTTTTTTTCAGAGGGATTCCATTACACTAAATATTCAATAATTTGATAAATATTTCGTTTTAAAAAATTAATTATTTTTAAATAAATTTAATATTTTATTTTATTTTATTTCTAACGGTAGAAATTAAAAAAAATCAAAATGGATAAAATTATAATAAAAATTTACATTAGACAATATTTATCTAAAATTTATAACGAAAAAAATATATATATAGAAATATTCTTTTTTATTGTTGTAACGAATTTAATATTTATTAACAAATTTTAGATATTTAAAAGTATATAGAATTTATTACTGTAAAGATGAAAATTGAAGTAAAGATGTTCATATGACTCGATAACTCAACCAATTCAGACTAACTAATCTAAACCATTATGTTATAGATTAAGTTAAACTCTTGGAAAATCGGAAATTTAGATGATTTGCATGTTAACATTGACCCGACTAATCATATCTGATGTCCGACAAATCCGAAATTCAAAGTTGAGGCTTTGCAAAAGTGAGAAAGTAAGGTTTTTTTTTTTTTTTTCCTTAAACAAACATCATATCTTATGTCTCACCCCGACATCTAAATTGGTCCACACGTTTATTATGTCTTTTACCGCAATAAAAGTATTAACCTATCCCTCCTTTTTCCTTTTCTCATTCTTTAATTATTCATTATATATTGGACCGCTTATTCTTTTTCCCTTTTTTTGAGGTATAAATTATATATATATACATATATAAATGTCACCATTTGCAATATGATTGTGATCCGAGTAAGTTATCGAAGACGATGACTAAGTTATGTGGGGGAGAATGTCACAACCATACTATGAAGAGAGTAGGTTGTGACCCTCACGCCATGACAAGCAAAGTGGCGTCCCTTGGCCATATAGGGGCCAATATAGAAGAGTGCCATAATGCGATCGAGGAGGACGATGTATCATCCAACACACCACCACGCAAAGTGGACATTGAAGACATGTTGAGAAATATATATATATATAGATATATATGAACGAAAGTAGTAACCAAGTGATATCAAGCTAAGGCTACGGTATCACCGAGATGCGTAGTTTCTTAGGTTTGATTGGATATTATCAAGAGTTTGGGTTAGACTTCTCCAAGGTAGCCTCGGTTGAATATGGGACAATGTAGGTGGGTGCAAAATTATGATGTGGACATATTATATCACTCGAGGAAGGAAGATGCAATGATAGATCTCTTAAGTAGAAAAATAACTCGTACATCAACTTTAACCATAGACGAAACCCACATATAGGTTGATTTGGAGCATGTCGAGATAGAAGAACAAGTAGGGTGAGTTGTTTCATTTAAACAAAGAGATTCTAACTCATCTAGATTTTTTAGCCGGCTAATGTCGGGGCCAATAGATGAGTTATCTCATTCCTTAGATGGTTGTCTACAAGGGTGTTTATGCATGCCTAAACACCTTTGTAAAAGAACATATAAGTAGTCAAGGGATGAAATTTTGATTGAGGTTCACGACGAACCATTCTCAATAGTTACCAAACAACTATTGGCATGACGTTGTTTGCAGCTCAATATTGACGAAGGTGTGGGTACCCTGTTTACTAAGACAAGCTAGGAGAGTACTAGTTGTTAGGACCCAAGCTGGTTTAAGCCATAAAAGGATGTCGTCTAAATAATTAGAGAGTGGATGCAAGATTTGCAAAGTAGACAAAGAAGTTATGTTAATAAGAGATTTGAGACTTGAAGTTTGGAATCAGTGAACACGTGTTTCTGAAGGTAGCATTGTTGAAGCGTGGTGCTAAGGTTCAAAAGGAAAGGGAGGCTAAGTCCACAATCTATCAAGCCAATTAAGATACGGGCACAAATAGTGCATGTGGAGTGATTTCAATTACGGTAACAACTACATAAACTAAGTAAAGGCAGTACAAGCGAGATAAGTGGTGACACGTGCATGAGTGTGGATGGGGGAATGAGATGGGTTTAGCCGAGAACGTCGATTACTACACACATATAACATTTTCTACTCAATATAACGATACAAGATGAAGTAAAAGATAAGATGTTCCCTCTTCTCGTGTTCTTCCTTGAATTTAGGGCTGAAATGACACTGTTTTTCCAAGTGTCATTATGAATACTTGTTTGTGGTCCCAATTAAACAACGAGTTCCCACGTGTGAATGAGCTACTTTCTAAGGGAAACAATGCCATAGCAACAATTTTGCTTGAAATACATGCAAACCAAAGTCTTATTAAAGCCTCATATGCATTGCAGCCACACGTACAAGACATTAATTCCAACAACGTCCAAACTTTATAAATTGGATAGAGTCAGATCAAATTTTCAGGTCATTAAATATATTTATTGTAACACAATTAGTAATATTAGAGATGGTTGACATTTTGTCATGTTTTTCCGACCATCCACGTCTGAAGCCAATAAACTTCCACGTAGCATTGCTTCCTTTTTGGTTGGAAGAATTGTTCAAGTTGGTCAAAGTCAAACGTCTTTTGCTTTTGTTTGTCGGCAAATTTCTCGCTGCTTTGTTCCAAATTCATACCAAAGTTCATTTTAGGACCAACGTCGGTAGATTTCTGTCGTAAGCAGTTATGTCATGTTGTTGTAATTATTATTGTTTTTTTTTAATTTTAATTCCAAGGTTTAAACGTCTACGTAAATATATTAATTTTATAAAAGGTCGATAAATTATCGATAATACGTTGATACTCATATTGTTTGAAAATTTTAGTTTGTAAAAATGAATTTGAATTTGTATTGATAAGCTAATTCTTCTTTATCGAACGTGCAGTAGGTCTTGATTTCGAGGTTGAATTTTAAACTTCGCTCTTATTGATATTTTTGGTTTGGCCTTTAGTTCGTTGATATTTTTAGATGAATATTGAATTATTGACATTCTACTAAGTAACGTTTTTGAATAAGGGTATGGCTCGATTATTCGTCTTCTTGAAAATTCAATCGATGTCTTCAAGTTTGATACTTCGAAGATTTTTCAACTTTTTTCATAAAAATCGTTAAATCCTAAAAGAGATTTTAGACGAATCTTAATTATAATATTTTAATATGAAATTGAATTTACTGTGTGAATAAAATACTCGAAACCATAATCAACAATCCACTTGAGATAGGTTTTTTAGAAAGAAATTCAATCACTAGAGACCATAAACAACAATCCTCTCAAGTAAGCCTCACGACTGTAAATCGGGAAATTTTTTCTCCACATGGCACTAAACGACTCCGTTCTTGTTCCTACAACCTTTTGAGGGAATTTTGAGCAACTTTCATAAAGGACTCGAGAGAGAATACCTAGTGGATCATAAGTTCTCGTTCGAGCTTGCAAAAGTGCATTTAGGTTAAAATTGTTCCTCAAATTTGAGCTTGTATCGAGCTTGACTGAAGAAGTTTTTTACATCATTAGCTTCACTTCAATATGTGGAACAAAATTTATGAAAGAATCGAGGGCAAAGAAGGCTTGGATCGAGTTAATCGAATGAATAAAATTTTAGGTAAGTTTTCGGCTTAGAAACTCCAATTTGGAACAATCTTCTTGAACGAATTGAGAGTTAAAAGTCAATGGATGAACGGGACGAGTTTGAGTTATCAAAATGATAAAATTATACATATGTTAGTTATAGAGTTTATCTTGTTATGTAAGTTTGCCCCCTTAACCTCTCCCAGGCAAAGATACGTTTGTAGAGAAATTCAAGGACATGCTGGTTATGGGGTTCGAACCCATGCGCACTTATGTGCAGAAGATCTTAAGTCTTCCCCCTTAACCTCTCGGGCAAACCAGCTTGTTTAGCTAACAAAAATTACAACAAAGAAAAATTCAATTGTAAGATACGTTTATAGAGAAATTCAAGGACATGCTAGCTATGGGGTTCATACCCATGCGCACTTACAGAAGATCTTAAGTCTTCCCCCTTAACCTCTCGGGCACAAACCAGCTAGTTTTCTAATAAAAATTATAACATAGAAAAAGTTAGTATATTGAAGGACATGTTGGCTATGGGGTTCAAACCCATGCGCACTTATATGCAGAAGATCTTAAGTCTTCCCCCTTAACCTCTCGGGCAAACCAACTTGTTTAGCTAACAATAATTACAACATAGTAAAAGATACGTTTATAGAGAAATTGAAGGACATGCTAGCTATGGGGTTCATGAACCCATGTGCACTTATGTGCAGAAGATCTTAAGTCTTCCCCCTTAACCTCTTGGACAAACCATCTTGTTTAGCTAACAATAATTACAATACAGTAAAAGTAAGTTGTAAGATACGTTTATAGAGAAATTCAAGAACATGCTGGCTATGGTGTTATGAATTCAACTGCTGACCCTTTGCATGTACCCGAAGGAACGATTACAAGAAGCAAGGTTAAGAAGATTCAAGAGGCCTATACATTGCATCTTCAAAAGCTAGCTAGTGTACAAGTTGAAACAAAGACTTTTGAGCCCAAAAATCTTTATAGCATTAGCATATCAAATCAAGAAGATAATGGAGTGGCTGATATTGGAAAGTAATTAGAAGACTTGCGTTTGGCAGTGGAATTACCAATTAAGACAATTTATTAATGTCTTATTTTCTTCAATTTGTATTTAATAAAGTGATTTGTGGTTGGTGGCTGAACTTTATTATGTTAGGGTTACCTTTTGAACCTATTTAAAGGCATGTAATATTCATGTTTAGGATGAATTGTTGAATACACACAAAACCTTTGTGTTTTCTTGATACCCTTTTGGTGTTATTCTTTTTCAAACCTTGCTTTAGGTTTGATATTTAAACCGATTCATTGAATTAGTTTTGATCAAGCTAATTTTGGAGTGAATTGTTTTGGTATCTAAGAGTGACCATCATATACTCAAAGTTCGATCGAGTCCTTCATCTTCTAACAAGCTCTTGGTTGGAATCAATCCGTTAAGTTAACTTTCTCTGTGAACGTTTGCAAGGATTCTAGAACCTCTAGCTTTGCAAATTCCAGCATTGTAGGCGTTTATCATTTGGTATCAGAGCTTTTGGTCGACGTTCTTTGGCCGCTCTAGAGGTGAAATATTTTTATTGTTATTTTTTTTGTATCAATTTTTTTTCTCTCTCNGTGGCCCCACTATAGGGGGCCATGCAAATGCAAACACATGCAATCATGATTTAGGGACCTATCTCTAATCATCTTAGGGGTGGCCTCCAGTCTCGGACAAATTGGATATGTAGTACTTCCCTACACACGACTCACACGTGCGAGTGTGAATCCCCAGGGCACTTGCACACCCCCTCGACCCTCTGGTCAAGCTAATCTGTAGCGACGTCCGGAGGTCAGCGGAACCCCATAGTGTCATGCACCTCATGAACACCCTCATCTGTAACGACCCGGGAAAGAAAAAAAAAAAAAAAAAAAATATATATATATATATATATATATATATATATTTCTTATCATTTATTTTCAAGCTCTTGATCCTTGAGATACTAATCTTAGCTTGTTAGAATTGATCATTGTGTTGGTGTTAATATAACACATGCGGAAGCAATTTGGATCTTAGGCATTTTTAGAACATCAATTATAGTAAAAAAAAACTAGCATGTTCATAAGTATTAAAACTTAATGAGTTTAGATACTAACCTTTTATAGTTCAAACTCCTTTTTCCTCACAAATCGGTTTCGAACCACCACTAGTGTCTTCTCCACTATTCTTTGACCTTAGAACGGGAGTGTGGAATCCGGTGAGTGATTAAACTTGGGAGGGATTTTGTATATGTGAAGAGAGTGTTTGTGAGAGGTTTTTTCTCAAGGTTTTTCACCCAGAAGAAGAAGACCTTCCATGTACCATGATCACTCTATTTAAAGAGTCATCTTTGCATGTTCATGCAAATTTGAGATCACCAAATTTTGACACTTAAAATTTCACTCAAATGTTTGAGATTATGTGGCAAGAATGCATGTTTGAGTTAACCAAATTTTGACACTCAAAATTCCACTCAAATTTGTGGGGTTTATTTGGCAAACATGCAAGTTTGGTTAAACCAAATTTTGACACCTCAAAATTCCACTATAATTTTTCCATTAAATGAAGTCAACATTTTGACTTTCTTCATTTTAATTCATCAATTAATTTGAATAATGAATTTCAAATTAAAGTAACATTAAATGATTAATTAAACTATTTAATTAATATTTAATATTAATTCAAATGTCAATTCCAATCAATTCCGACACATAATTGATTAAGATATTTAAATCTTATTTAAATATCTCATATTCTCTCTTTTTGTTTAATTCGTAAATAAAACAAAATTGCGGTTAAATATATCGTATATATGTAACGCATATTCCCTAATTTGAATTCGAACACTTCGAAATCACTCGTCACACTGTTCTATGGTTTAGTCCGATATGATCTAGCAGCGGGACCTAATGGACCTATAGATCATGGGCTCCAACGATCTAAGATTAACCGGCTAAACTCATTAACCTTATTAACCAACATTCGTTAACTACTAGGACACTCCACTATAGCCTAGTAGTTGCACTCCCCTCACTATAGATATATTTCTGTCCATTTGATATAACCATGATTAGTAAGTCGATCCTTCACAGGTTGTTCGTAACTAGAGCTGGGTCAATTTACCGTTTTACCCCTGAAGTTACTTCTTGTTCCTTATGTTTCACTGATCCTCTAATGAACAATTCGTTTGTGGTCCAACCAGTAAACTGAATCCCTCTTAGGCCAATGAGAGGGTGGGGCCCCTTGTTCAAGACTTGGAGTCAGTGCTTAAGAGAACTACCTCTCTTCTATCCCTAAATGTGGGTAGGAGTGAATTCCATCTTGCACCCCATGTCCCCAGCCATTCACCCAGTCTTACCCCTGAAATGGGAGGCCTATTGAGTCGGCGAACTAGAGCCACTCTCACCCATGCAAATCTAAGGATAATTCCGAATAAACAGGAGTTCATGGTTAGCTCAGGATTAAAACCGAGTTACCTAGGTTATCGAATGAAAAGAAAATCAGTTTCAACAGTAAACGACATTATAAAGTGAGAGTGATTTTCTTCATGGTCTGATCTTATGCAATACTCATTGCATACGACGCCCCCACTCACATGTCTCCACATGTACAATTTAGGGATCACATTGTTTATATCATATACAAAAGTAGGCCGCATCCATAGTGTTCCCAGAATAAGGTACTCAGCCTTATCCTTATACTATAGATCATTTTGACTATATACTTGAACTTGATCCACTCTTATGTCTCTACATATAGTTCAAGTAATCATACTATAGCCAGAGTGTTCTTAGTTTATTGGATTTAGATTAATGATCGTGAAGTTCACTTAATTCAATAACAGTCTTTACTGAATAAACAACAATAATAACTTCATTGAAAATAGAATATGTTTTTGTTTACAAATTATGAGTTTTAGGACATAAAACCCAACAAATTGAATTGTTTATAATCAAGCTTAAAGCAAGATTGCACCCAAAAAAAAAAAACAGCCTTTACATTCTTGGCCTAGTACCAAAAGCCTACCTTTGAGTGCTAAACACCAGTGTCCCTGGTGAAATTTTTGTGAGAAGTGTGAAGAGGTCCCTTGATAACAAAATGTCACATAATGGCGAAGCAGTACCACCAGTACCAGATCTTAATACAACCATTCTTCAAGCAATTCAAGGTATGATGGAAATGATGATGGAAGATAGACAAGAAAGAAGGGCGCAACAACAAAGACAAGAACGAACATTACAAGAAGATGAAGGTATAATAGTACAAGAAAGACAAGTTGATGGTAGATGGAGAGGAAGAAATAACCATGCAACTATTATGCAACCTAGAAGGATGTAAAGAGTACGTGAAGATAGAGATGGGGGAGTTAAACTCAAAATCCCACCCTTTTGTGGAACGGCAGATTCTGAGGCATACTTGTAGTGGGAAAGAAAGATAGAGCATGTGTTTGATTGCAACACCTATAATGAAAATAAGAAGATGAGACTTGCTATTGCCGAATTTACCAATCATGCTGGTGATTGGTACCAACATCTCAAATCCGAGAGAAGAAGAAAAGAGGAGGATCCAATAGAGACATGGGAATAACTTAAAGAAGCCATGAGAAAAAGGTATGTTACAAAACATTAGGAAAGAAATTTGAAAACTAAATTGCAAGGTTTGAGGCAAGGAACAGTGTGGCGGAATATTATCAAGAGATGGAAACTATGATGGAAAGAGCAAATGTTAGAGAAGAAGAAGAAGATACCATGTCTAGATTCCTTGGAGGTTGAATCGAGAAATTGCTCATTTTGTTAACAGAAATCCACCACCATATCTGGAAGACATGTATCATTATGCTCTCAAAATTGAAGACCAATTGTAGAAAGAAAAAGAGCATTAAAAAAGGTACACATCACGAACTAACACCTTTTCAAATTCTAAAACTTGGAACAAGGATAGTTTTGTGAATAGAAATGAATTAATGTCACCAAAAGAAAAGTTTGTGACTGCTAAAAGAGTGGAGGCTGAGAGTTCCAATGGTAAAAAAAATGAAGCTTCAAAGACGGTAAAGGAGAAGTCTAGTTCTATTCAATGTTGGAAGTGCAAAGGGTTTGGACACATGAGCAAAGAGTGTGTTAATAAAAAAGTTATGGTGATAAGGAATGGTATACTTGATTCAGATGATGAAGGTGAGGATCATGATTCACAGCTTGTGGAAGAAATCGCAGTATATGATGATGAGTATGTTGAAGAAGGTAATTCCATATCTTTGTGTAACACCCGCTCATCGCCAACGCGATTAACAGGAGTTACTATCGACAATATTAAGAGACTCTGATACCCAATCATAAAATTAAAAATATTTCTAAAAACATCCAGTAAAATATTTTAATAAGGAAAAAACAGTACTTAAAAAAAAAACTTAAAACGACTAAGGTAAATTCTTGACAATGAAAGCATAATTACAAAACAGACCCAGACATGGATTCCCAGTAGTCTCTAACCCGCTGGTCTCGTCCTCGGCTGGCCTGCAGCATCTACATCTGGAAAGAAAAGTTATAATAATTCTGATGAGTAATTAGAATACTCAGTAAGTAGCTAGTTTATCATTCACAGGTTCATAACTAATCTTTCCAGGTGTTTTTACGTTTTATTCATCACTGACCCCTAGTTCTCTTACTAGGGTCATCTGTTCGTTAATGAGGTATCTCAGCTACCTCCAGCTAGGTTACTGACTCTCTCTCGATATGCTTATCTAGAATTTTCGGACTCGTATGTAAGACTCGCTCTCGGTCAAATACGGCCCGTCTACTAATTGCTCTGGCGGCCTGTTTATCTCATATACCAACGGTCAGGAGTACTCCTGCTCCCTGACTTAGCACACAGCGCGTTGGCCAGGAACTCCGCGGGAATTAGTAGACTATCATACCCATATAAATAAGCCATAGTTCAACCACCAATAAGCATATCTAGAGTCATAACCTTTCCATTAACATGCATAACATACTCACAGTTACTGCATGCTTCCATACATGTATCATGATCAACACGTAGAACATTCTGACAATCATTTATATCATGCTTACATCACAGGCAAGCAGTCACAATATACAATAAACACTAAATATCATCAAAGTTCATCATAACTTATCAAGCTCTTAATCAGGTAAACAACATACTCACATGTTGTAAAACAAGTTAAGAGCGAGTTCAAAGGTCGATACGCTACTTACTTGGTTTCGAACTCCTTTTTCCCCCTTGAATGTACGTTTAATAGTATTTCAACACAATTCCTTCCTATTAGACCTATATTTTATCAATTTCAACATAAGTATAGACCAATTTTGGTAGGACAGGTCAAAAGGAGTCGAACGGGACAAACCGGGAGCCAAAATACCTTCTCACGCGCCCTCACGCGCCAATACAAGGTCGGAGGTTCGTTTTCTCACGCGCCTGATCCGCGTACAGTCGCACATCCACTCGCAGCCTCCCACGCGCCTCGCGTGTCCTTCACGCGCTCGTCTTCAACCTCTCTCCCTGCAATTTTTCCCAATCTTTTCCTTTAATACCCGTTGTGTCCCGAAGCAAAAATTTCATCTCTACAGCTCGAATTTCGTTCTGATTTCTTCTACAACTTTATAGATCTTCTAACTACGGTTCTAACCAGCCTTATTTCATAACTTATCATGCAGTATAAATCAAGATATCGAGATTTAAAGGTTCGGTGATGTGGGTTTTTTCGTTACCTTCGAATTACCGTCCGCTTCAGCTCGGGGCCGTGTTCTTTCCTCAAAAGATTCCTCAGCAACAACCCCTCTTCCTTTACCCTCGATTGATGTCCAATTTTAAGCAACCAAAAACTCGAATTCTCCAAAAATTTCCTCCTCTGTTTTCTGGGTTTCTCTCCATCTCCATTCTTCGTTTTTCTTCCCTTTTTAAAGCCTAATCAGGCTCTAATACGCTTCCACAATCCCCTAATCATCCACTCATCCATCCCACGCTTCCAGCTACGCGTCCGCCGCCCCTCATCCTCCTTTACAGCAGCTGCTTGACGCAGCTGCTTCGTTTTCGTTTTTTTTTTTTTTTTTTTAAAATTAATTAATTAATTTATTTATTTATTTATTTCATTTTATTATTATTATTATTATTATTATTATTATTATTATTATTATTATCAAACACACAACTCATGCATACAAAATACATATTATCATTATTTTAGGTTGTTACACTTTGATCACAAGAAGGGTACTCAATGTTCAAATCAAGGAAGAGAAATTTGAAGATCAAAGGGAAAACTTGTTCCACACAAGATGTTTGATCAAAGGAAACTCATGCAGCTTGGTGATTGATAGTGGAAGTTGCACAAATGTGGTAAGCAGCTTCCTTGTAAAAAGATTTCAACTTTCTTTTCATCCCCATCCAAAACCATACAAACTTCAATGGTTGACAAACAAAGAAGAAATTAAGGTGAACTCCCAAGCTCTTATTTCTTTTACTCTTGGAAGATATAAAGATGATGTTCTTTGTGATGTCGTACCAATGCATGCGGGGGACATCTTATTCGACCGACCTTGGCAATATGATAGAAAGAAGAAAAGAAAAGAATATGAAGAACAATAGTGGAGAGAAGAAACTAAGGTAAAGGTGAGAAAAAAAAATATATTCAGTTCTTGTCCGGAAAGAACGATAAATTTGATTTGAGGACAATCCTTTTAAAGAAATGTGGATGATATGAATCCAACAACTGATCACTTCCATGTACCCGAACGAGCAATTACAAGAAGCAATACAAAGAAGATTCAAGTATCAAATCAAGAAAATAATGGAGTGGCTGACATTGGGAAGTGATTAGAAGACTGGCCTTTGGTAGTTAAACTAGACAATTTATGAATGCCTTATTTTCTTCAATTTATATTTAATAGTATTTATTAATAGTTTGTATGAATTGCCTTATATTCTCCGATTTGTATTTAATAGTATTAGCATTTATTAGTGGTTGGTGGCTGAACTTAAGGTTATCTTTTGGGTCTATTTAAAGGCATGTTCATGTTTGAGATTTTTTTTAATAGAGACAAAACCTTTGTGTTTTCTTGATACCCTTTGGTGTTATTCTTTTTCAAACCTTTCTTTAGGTTTCATGTTTAAACCGATTCATTGAATTAGTTTGATCAAGCTAATTCTAGAGTGAATTGTCTTGGTATCTAAGAGTGACCATCATAGATTCCAAGTTCGATCTAAGAGTCATTCATCTTCTAACCAACTCTTGGTTGGAATCAATCCGTTAAGTTAGCTTTCTCTGTGAGCGTTTTGCAAGGATTCTAGAAAGACCTCTAGCTTTGCAAATTCCAGCATTGTAGACACTTATCAAGAGGTGGAAAAAAAAAAAGACTCGAAATAATACCCATTAGTACCAGATTCAGAGGATGAACACCTTAATATATATTCTAAAAAAATCACAATTTTCCTTTTAAACATTGAACAAATTTGAACTTGAGTGTTTTATAGGGTTGTGTTCCTTAAACTTTAAACTTTTTTTATCCATGAATTAAAGACATAGATATTCATATTGGAATGGAATATTTTAACGACACCGATGTATTTTCATGTTAAAAACTTCCATATAATCGAAAACCTCCATGTTTAAAGACATGTTTTTATTATGCACACAACTTTGGTGTGGATTACATCAAAGGTGTTGGATATTCACATAGATAACAATTGTCACTCTCTAAACGGATCCGCGAGATTGTTGGACAAAACAAATAAAGACATTGAAAGTTGAAACAAAAGTAAATAGCAAAATCACCGAGAGACTATTCATAGCCTTTATTTCTAGATCGACTTAGATTTGTTTGTGTTTCATTTTTCAATTACTTAGAATGAACAATTTATATAGAATGGTTATAAATTTTGTATATGGAAAGCTTAGTCAAACACATACCATTTATATATACAACGTCAGCTTATTTTATTACGAATCTCTTATCTTTTTATTATTAGATAACAATGGATCCTAACATGGACACCGAAAATTCTCTGTGAATTTCCAACCTTAATCATTTTCAATCATAAAATAAATATGGCAACATTTTTAAGAGGACATGAAAATGATATCATTGAAATTTTGGGATTCGTCTCGAACTAGATGAAAATTTTCTTTCAACAGAGAATGATGGAGGGAGTGGTGACAAATTTTTTCTTTGTTAGTTAAATGGGGTAGGGACAAGATTATATTTCCCGTCCCCATCCATAGTTTTTTTAAATAAATAAATATTTTTATAAAATATATAAAAATATGGAAAACTATCCTCGTGAAATTTTCATCCAGAATCCTATAAAAAATAAATAACAATTTTTATGGGGCTGGAGACTGAAATAAGAGATTACTTGCCTTTCTAGCATTAACTTTAGAAAAAGAAAAAAGAATACATTGTTTAACAAGAGTTGTCACTCCCAAACTCATTATTGGCCTCAAATCTTATTCATAGAACTACGAACAAGGTTACATGTGTGTAGAGATTTGATTCCACCATCCTTTGCCACTCAAATGCATTTTCTAAGGCCAAATCTATCTAGAAGCAAGTGTTGTGTTCCCCTCAAGCCAAAACACATCAAAGGTCAAGTGGCCATTTTGGTTATCGAAAGTGCACAAAAAACGAGTTGTTTCCCAAAAATTCTCTTTGAATTTCCAGCCATAATCATCTCCAACTTTGAGAATCTGTGCATTTAAATCATCATCACCAGATTTACAATGAACATTAAGCTGTGTCTTCGATGGCTGATTTATAATGATCACTCTCCAAGTACTAAAAGGAATTGGCGATCCAAATGATTGCTTGACAAAGCTTAAAGCAAAAACGACCAACAAAGCCATACATAATGGCGTTAGGCCTTTCATTTTGTTTTTTCGCCTCTCACTCTTCACTAATTTCGGAAAGAAATCTCTCTCATTATATAATGGAATTAGGGTTCATATGAATGGTAATAACTTCAATCATCATATTTAAGGAAATTTTTTAATGATTTCTTGAAATATTAAGTAAGGTTCTCGAGCATGTTCTAAAAACACTTTTGTTATTAATTGAAAACGATCACAGATCCATAATATTTACGTGATCAAAGCATGTAAATTGATCTTATCATAAAATAAATATAGAAAATTTTCATTAAATTTTATATGTATTCTAACCAAAAAAAAAAAAAAAATTGAAAAAATTTCTGGTTTAGGTAGAGGACAATAACGTGGCAACAATTCAACAATATAATAAAACTGGTCGATAAACATGTTTTTAGGAAACCAAGTTGATAGGATCAATCTTGAGATTTGTGGGTTAGGGGCCCACCATGCTTCCCCTCGCCACTACGATGAGTCAATATAAAAACCATTAAACCAAACCGAAAAAGCCTATATTACATCATCTCTTCCATACAGAAGTAAATGATTTTTTTCCATTTTCCACACAATAAGCAATTTATTTATAAAAAGATTTCAACTAATACGTAGAAATTGATGAGATAAAAGAGAAATATCATAATGTATTACAAAATCCTATTCATACTATCACATAGAAGATTGCATGCGTGTAGAGCTTTGAAGCAAGCAATTGGGTTGACAGCTCTAAAAACTCATCCAAATCATTTCCATTTATGAATGAGTTCTAAAGTATTTCGAGGGTCATTTTTCAAGTAAATTCCTTCATCTTTTGCTACCCAAAAGCAACTCCCGTAGTTACATCTTTTGAAAAGCCAAGAGCTGTCTCTCTCAGGCCAAAACACATCAAAGGTTAAGTGTCCATTTTGGCTATCAAAACTGCACCAAAAACGAGTGGATCCCCAAAAATTCACTTTGAAACTCCAATCGTAATCATCTCCGACTTTGAGAATATGCACATTTAAATCATCATCACGAGATTTACAGTGAACATTAAGTTGTGCCTTCGATTGATAGTTTAAAATGACCACTCTCCAAGAACTAAAAGGAATCGGTTCTCCAAAAGATTGCTTCATGAAACTTAAAACAAAAACGACCAACAAAGCCATACATATTGGGTTTGGGTTTAGGTCTTTCATTTTCGTTTGGGACTCACTCTCAAGAACTTCGGAAGAAGTATCCCTCAATGGAATTAGGGTGTGCCTGAAAAGCTTAGAGGGCCGTAGAGATTATATATCCATAAAGAGCTAAGCTCATACTATTTAGAGTTGAATATTGATTGAATTTGTTTAAACAATAATCAACATACATCCTATTTGTGGAAATGGTTTAATGCTTTTTTTGGCATATAGGGCACGGTCACCAAAATTTGAGATTGTTAACACTTTTACTACAAAATATTAATGAAGGTTTTTTTTTTTTTTTTTTCACCATTCACCATAATTTTCATCTTATCTTATTTGACTTTGGGAAGAGACAAACAGGTCATTTTTGGAGCCCGATTGGATTATTCTTGTCTTGACAAAGAACAATTTTCATTGTTGTTTAGCTTATGTTGTGGTCAGTTTTCCCTTCCTACACGCACATACTCGTCAGAATATCTTCTTGATTCTGCACGAAGCCAAGTCAATATATATGATAGGCGAAGTAAAAACCCTATTTCAGAGTGCCTGAGAAACAGATCAAAGAGGAGAGGTGAAAAAAAAGACTCGAAATGATACCTATTAGTACCAGATTCAGAGTATCAGCACCTTAATATATATTCTAAAAAAAATCACAATTTTTTTTTTAAACATTGAACAAATTTGAACTTAAGTGTTTTATGCCGTTGTATTCCTCAAACTTTAAACTTTTTTTATCCATGAATTAAAGACATAGATATTCATATTGGAATGGAATATTTTACCACCGATGTATTTTCATGTTAAAAACTTCCATATAATCGAAAACCTCAATGTTTAAAGACATGTTTTTATTATGCACACAACTTTGATGTGGATTATATCAAAGGTGTTGGATATTCACATAGATAACAATTGTCACTCTCTAAACGGATCCCGAGATTGTTGGACAAAACAAATGAAGAAATTGAAAGTTGAAACAAAAGTAAACAGCAAAATCACAGAGAGACTATTCATAGCCTTTATTTTCTAGATTGATTTAGATTTATTTGTGTTTCATTTTTCAATTACTTATAATCAACTATGATTATAAATTTTGTATATGGAAAGCTCAGTCAAACACATACCATTTATATATACAACTTCAGCTTATTTTATTATGAATCTCTTATCTTTTTATTATTAGATAATAATGGATCCTAACATGGACCCCGAAAATTCTCTACGTATTTCCAACCTTAATCATTTTCAATCATAAAATAAATATGGAAACATTTTTGAGAGGAGATGAAAATGGTATCATTGATCATGTTTTTATGAATCGTTTCTCTCGATTATAACTTGAACCCTTTTTTAGAAAAGTCAAGATAAAAACTTATTTTTATGGAACATTCTAGGTTAAAATTGATAATTTTCAAAAAGAAGGTATACATACCTTCCTCAACTTCTAATAACTTTATTTTTCGAGGATTTCGATTTTAAGAAAAAAATGGACAATCTTCATTAAATTTAACGTATTCTAAGAAAATCACACTTCTCACAAAAATTTGAAGATCAAAGGGAAAACTTGTTCCACACAAGATGTTTGGTCAAAGGAAACCCATGCAGCTTGGTGATTGATAGTGGAAGTTGCACAAATGTGGTAAGTAGCTTCCTTGTAAAAAGACTTCAACTTTCTGTTCATCCCCATCCAAAACCATACAAACTTCAATGGTTGACAAACAAAGAAGAAATTAAGGTGAATTCCCAAGCTCTTATTTCTTTTACTCTTGGAAGATATAAAGATGATGTTCTTTGTAATGTCGTACCAATGCATGCGAGGGACATCTTATTTGACCGACCTTGGCAATACGATAGAAAGACGAAAAGAAAAGAATATGAAGAACAACAGTGGAGAGAAGAAACTAAGGTAAAGGTGAGAAAAAAAAATATATTCAGTTCTTGTCCGGAAAGAACGATGAATTTGATTTGAGAACAAATCCTTTTAAAGAAAGGGGGATGATATGAATCCAACAACTGATCACTTCCATGTACCTGAATGAGCAATTACAAGAAGCAATACAAAGAAGATTCAAGAATCAAATCAAGAAAATAATGGAGTGGCTTATCTTGGAAAGTGATTAGAAGACTTGCATTGGACTACATATTAAGACAATTTATGAATGCCTTATTTTCTTCAATTTATATTTAATAGCATTTATTAGTGATTTGTAGTTGGTGGCTAAACTTTATTATGTTAGGGTTATCTTTTGGGTCTATTTAAATGCATGAAATATTCATGTTTGGATGAATGGTTGAATACTGACAAAACCTTTGTGTTATGTTAGGGTTATCTTTTGGGCCTATTTAAAGGCATGTAATATTTATGTTTGGATGAATGGTTGAATACAGACAAAACCTTTGTGTTATGTTAGGGTTATCTTTTGGGCCTATTTAAAGGCATGTAATATTTATGTTTGGATGAATAGTTGAATAGAGACAAAACCTTTGTGTTTTCTTGACACCAACTTTTGGACCTATTTAAAGGCATGTAATATTCAGGTTTGAATGAATGGTTGAATAAAGACAAATCCTTTTTCAAACCTTTGGTGTTATTCTTTTTCAAACCTTGCTTTAGGGATTCATTGAATTAGTTTTGATCAAGCTAATTTGAAGTGAATTATCTTGGTATCTAAGAGTGACCATCATAGATTCCAAATTTGAATTAGTTTTGATCAAGATAATTATTCGGGAGTGAATTGTCTTGGTAACTCCAAGTTTGAATTTTTTATCAAGCTAATTCTGGAGTGAATTGTCTTGGTATCTAAGAGTGAGTGAATTGTCTTGGTATCTAAGAGTGATCTTGGTATGTAAGAGTGAGTGAATTGTCTTGGTATCTAAGAGTGAGTGAATTGTCATTTTAGAGTGAATTGTCTTGGTATCTAAGAATGACTGTCATATGAATTAGTTTATTATATGAATCAATTGTCTTAAATTTGCTAATTATTCTGGAGTGAATTGTCTTGGTAAGAATGACTAATTAGCTAACAAAAATTACAATAAAAGTCAATTGTACAATACTAGAGAAATTCAAGAACATGCTGGCTATGGGGTTCAAACCCATGCACACTTTTGTGTAGAAGATCTTAAGGCGCTATGGGGTTCAAACCCATGCACACTTTTGTGTAGAAGATCTTAAGGCTTCCCCCTTAACCTCTCGAGCAAACCAGCTTGTTTAACTAACAAAAATTACAACACAGTAAAAGTCAATTGTACAATACGTTTGTAGAGAAATTCAAGAACATGCTAGCTATGGGGTTCGAACCCATGCACACTTTTGTGTAGAAGATCTTAAGTCTTCACCCTTAACCTCTCAGGCAAACCAGCTTGTTTAGCTAATAAAAATTACAACACAGAAAAAGTCAGTGGTAAGATATGTTTATAGAGAAACTCAAGAACATGCTGGCCATGGGGTTCAAACCCGCACTTATGTGCAAAAGATCCTAAGTCTTCCCCCCTTAACCTCTTGGGCAAATCAGCTAGTTTTCTAACAAAAATTACAACACAGAAAAAGTCAGTCGTAAGATACGTTTATAGAGAAGGGACATGCTGGCTGGCTATGGGATTCGAACCCATGCACACTTACGTACAGAAGATCTTAAGTCTTCCCCCTTAACCTCTCGGGCAAACCAGCTAGTTTTGCTAACAAAAATTACAACACAGAAAAAGTCAGTCGTAACGTACATTTATAAAGAAATTCAAGGACATGTTGGCTATGGGGTGCGCACTTATGTGCAAAAGATCTTAAGGCTTCACTCTTAGCTGTTGGATCGGTATGGCAACCCTAGAGGGGGGTGAATAGGGTTTTAAAGATAAAAGTATTTGGGTTTTAAAGATAAAAGTATTTGGGTTTTAAAGATAAAAGTATTTAAACGTGATTAATTTTTCTAATGATAAAACTTTTTACAAATAAGTAGAAGATGATAATTACTATAACAAAATAACAGTCAAAACAATTATCAAGTAGAATATGCAAAAAAAAAATTACAATAATAATTTTGATATTAAATAGAAAAGAGTTAGAAAATATGACATCGTAGTTTTATAGTGGTTCGGTCAAACTCGACCTACTTCACTCCCCAAGCGTCTCTTGAAAATTTGAATAAAGAACTTTCTCGACTCTTTCTACGGATCAAAGCCAAACCGCTACAACGCTCTTTGTACAAGTTCAAGGCAAACTCAATCCTTTCCACGGCGCAGGATCAAACCGGTACAAGTATTTGAATTTTGGTAGTAACACACTCTCTCAAGAATAAGATGAATAAAAATAAAATTGGAAGCTTGAAGAGAGCAACAAACAATGGATACTTTGAACAAATGAGAATTGGATAACAAATAAAGATCCAAGAATTTATAGAAGTTGTGTATTTAAAATTTGGGAGAAGATGAGTTTACACCGAGAAGAAAAGTGGCAAAATGTAGGAATTAATAGTGACCTTGGATTCAGTTAGGAATAATAGAAATTGGAGATTAAAAGTAAATAAATAAGAAAATTTTTAAAATTTATTTATTTAAATTTTTTAATATAATAATAATAAAAAGAAATGTGAGTAATAGTGAAATAAAAAATTCAAAATTTATTATAAATATAATAATATAATAATAATAAAGACGATGTGAGTAACTACCAACATTTTAAAATATAATAATATAATATAGTAATAATAAAAATTAATGGAATAACGATTAGATTTAAATTTATATTTTGTAAAAATAATTTTATTTAGAAATATAATAATAAGAAAAACTTCACAATTTGTTCTTCCAAAATTATAAATATCATATGATATACTTTTTATTTGTCCATCATTTTTATTTTGTTGCCACATCATCATGTGTGTTCCAAAATTATAAATGCCATACTTTATGTTCCAAATTATAAATGTAATACTTTAATATACTTTAATTTGTCCATTATTTTGATTTTACTGTCACATCACCACATCAAGTATGTTGTCTTGTTCGTTTTAGCTCTGATTTGAGTAATTGAAAGTCGTTGAAATCGTTATTCTGAAAATAGTTAATAATTAAAAGTAGTTGAAATCGTTATTCTGAAAATAGTTAATAATTAAAAGTACGCTTGTTATCATCAGAACATCAATCAAAATAATAATTAAAAGTATGCTTTTTATCATCAGAACATCAATCAAAATTGATTGAAATTAATTAAAATGAGATCAATGGCTAAAAAACCAACATTAACCGACAAACTAGTTAGTTTAGCTAACCAAAATTACAACACAAAAAAAGTCAATCGTAACATACGTTTAGCTAACAAAAATTACAACACAGAAAAAGTGAGTCTATAACATACGTTTATAAAGAAATTCAAGGACATGTTGGCTATGGGGTTCAAACTCATGTACACTTATGTGTAGAATATCTTGAATCTTCCCTCTTAACCTCTCGTGCGAACAGTTTTCGCTTAGGTTCGAATGACCCAAATGAAGTAAATCAAAATCAGGGTTGACCAAAGGGAAAGAAATAAATCGAATGGTCCAAACAATACAATAAAAAAAATGAACCATTAAATTTTTCTAACAACGTAGGTGTGTGGAGAAAAAGATCGAAAAAGATCACTAAATTTAAATTAGATGATAGAATATACAAGATCAGAGGAAATAGAATCACAGATCAGAGGATGATTTTCTAAATTCAACCGAGGACATTAAGGATGTCTAATCCTCGAATGTACAAGAGAGATATTGGACAGTAAAAAAATGTTAGATATATTCCTTGTCTCAAAAAGAACCTAATCTCTATTGGTCGGATAGTATGCAACAAAGTTTGGGAAGAGTTTCGTTGAAGATTGGGAAGGATGCTATGGTAGTGGATGCAAAAGCACAAAGACAAAAGGAACCGATCTTTGAATAGGAAAAATAGTGGATCAAATAAAAGCTTAATGTCATAACACAATCAAATAATGTTACAATAATCTTCCATAAACAAAATCAATCTAGAGTTTTATTATTCATTGCATGAAGATTCCAACGACATTTCACAATCTTTGAGAAGATTGATGTTCTGTGGTTCCTTGAATCCTTAAAAACCACAACATTCTATGTTCCTATTTCTCTCCTCTCTCCTTCTATAACTAAAATTATTTTTAAAAAATTAAAACCTTAGAATCTCCGTACTAAAATTAGTGCATTACATTTTATTATTATGAGCTGATTTGGCAATCCTATGTTTGTGTCACTGTCACTTACTGATGTTCCTATGTGTTGTTGTTTCCTGTTCCAGACTCAAATGGGCTGTCTGGTAGATTGTATCCTTCGCTGCCAACAAACAAACAATCCCAATTAACATCATCATCATCCATTTCTTCACCATCAACCTCATCTCGGTTTCGGCCGTTACCTGTCGTCGAGGTTCAGCTCGGGGTGATTCCAAGCCGCCGTGTTTCGGGGTGGTTTTTGTTCATCGACTATCGAGCTACACCCCGAACTAGAGCCAGATCCCGGGCCGGAGAAACTTTTCATAATATTCATCATACGATCAAAACTCTCTGTTCTTGGGAATGTGAAATTCTGTGTAAGAATCATTATAAACATGAAGAATTGAGAGACGAGAAAGCTTGTGATTAACCTTCTGGAACTGGAAGTCTTAGTTCTTTCATCTGATAGCTAAAGTACGAACAATTCGTAGCAGATTTCGGCATTAACGTCATCTCCGTAAAGCTCCGTTCGACTTCGAGTGCGTGTTGTTCTTGTTGTCGTTGTTGTTCTTCGATTCTTAGCCTCAGCATTGTGGAGGCAGAATCATAATCTAGAATGATTGTGTTACAAACGATATGATAAGAATGAACATGACAAGCGACAAATCGAATCTCTCGTACTTACTCGAGTGAAGCTGCTCGGGTTCGAGGCTGTTATAGTGTGAAGAAAAATAAGCTTGCTGTTGCTGTTGTTCAATCCTATCTTGGTTCTTCCTGAATCAAATCAAACCATGTATTAAAAATCGGATGAAATAGGCATAGGTGCTCGGGTTCGAAGGTAGTAAGTAAAACCTTTCCAACAGCTTGGACTTTTCCCTATAAGGTTTCACGAGAACTCGAGCCCCGCAAATTAAATGCTCGCTGTCCTCGGACAAGATTAGTTTCACTGTCTCGACGCTGTGAAACGTCACGAACCCGAACATCCTTCTTTGTTGACAAGGGATTCTTACATCTTCAACTAGTCCATAGTGGATACTACATTGACACAAACAAGGTTAAGTGCAAATTTGAGACAGTAATAAGCCAAAAGGCAGAGACATAAACACAAGCATTTAGCATTTTGCCTGAAGTAATCAGAAACGTCATCTTCAGTGAAGCTGCTATCAGCTGGAAATGTCATATATATCTGTCGTGCGCTGCTAACGTTCGGACTCGTGTCGTTCTTGTCCTTCCGATGGTCGATGAATTTCAAAGCGTCTTCTGCTAAAATGACAGAATGTTGCCCATGAGGCCTGAATGACATGAAATTACAAACCAAAGATAAGCATATACAAACCCGCCACTACTAAAATCAAGTTGAAACCGAAACCGAAACCGAAACCGACCTGTCGATCACCTGAATGCTGCTTTTCAAACGAGTGAGGAGTTTCGTTAAGCTAAAACCCGATTTACCATGCCTCTGACTCTCAGTCAAGTATCCTTCTGCTTGAAGAACCTTACCATACTTTTCATAGTAAATCATTGGCAGTGAAGCAATTGAAATAGGACTGCCTCGTCTCGATCTAAGAAGTTCAACGATTTCAAACTCCAACCGCTCGAGCGAACCGGGCCGAAAAACATGATCATCATTGACATTATACATCTGAGAAAAGCTCCCAGGCATTTGGTTGCTATGGAGATACCTACAACTATTACCATGCTTGCAATTTCCTTTGCTGTAATAGTGACATATCCTCGGCTGATACTCGACCACGGTCGAGTGATGTCGAGCAGTCCTCGAACTAAATTTGTTAACCATTGCAGCATTCTCAACATAGCTACAATCATAGCTCGAAAGACCGTTCGGCGGTTCGATATGATCGTCTAAACAAAAGAAGTGAGCTGGCTTTTGTAGTTCATACATAGAATCAGGGTATAGTGATGTGCGACTGTCTCTCATGGCAAAAGGAACAAAAGCTCCCGAGGACGGGGATGGGGGCGGGGACGATACCGGGGCGGGCATCGATCTTAAAGCTAATAGATGCAGCTGAGTCTTGACTAGATGAACCACTTGTTGGATATCATGGTCAGGGGCTAGTGCTAAGCGAGCCATTTCTTGATCATAATGATCATGAAGAAGCAAAAAACAAATGATGTTCTCAACATTCTCTGGATCTATTTTACTGATTCGATGGAATACAATTTTTCTGTACTCCGACAACTCCATATGGATTCAACACTACAATGAAACATAACAAAAAAAAAAAACAAGGAATTACAAAGGAAAGAGTGCCAGAGAAACGAATCGAACCCAAGATGGCAACATCATGATCACATTCCATAATTTGTTCTAAACAAAGAAACAACACTAATTTCTTCACACAAAAAAAAAAAAATCGCTTGTTCTTCGGTGTTTTGTCTCAACTTCATAGAATTCTTTAGAAATTTTTCAAAAAAACAAAAAAAGATAAGAAATTTTTCAAAAAACCAAAAAAGATACAAACTTTCCAAAACCCATTTGAAAAAACATCATAAGAATCGGATTAAACTACAAGAATCTTAAAAAAAAAAACATAGAATTCTTTAGAAATATTTCAAAGAAACAAAAAAAGGTACAAACTTTCGAAAACCCATTTGAAAAAACATCATAACAATTGGATTAAACTACAAAAATCTTCAAAAAACATAGAATTCTTTACAAATTTTTCAAAAAAACCAAAAAAAGAACCAAACTTTAGAAAACCCATTTGAAAAAACATCATAACAATCGGATAAAACTACAAAAATCTTCAAAAAAAAGTGCAAAAAGTACCAAATCTGGGAGATTTATACAGAGAAAAAAAGACCAAACTCCAATTTTCTTTTTGAATCTCTGTGATGAAGAACAGTTGATGAGAAGAACAGAACCCAGAAAAAGAAACGAATTCGTAATTAAATTGATGAAAAGATGAAAATAAAAAGACACTTACATAGTTTTCGAATTGAGTAATTTGAATTTGGAAAACTTGAAGCTGCTCAGCTTTCCTTTTATACATGAAAATTACAGCCACAATTATTTGAAACAGGGTGAAATGAGGCAATAATTTTTGCTTGAATATCGAACTGGACTGTAACTGAAACAAGATTTTTTTTCATTTCTGGAATTACAAATTCACCCTTTTAACCAAAATTCGGAAAAACCAAGAAAAAAACTCACAACAAAACCACACATGTCGGCAAACTGCAACTCTCCCAGTGACAGAACAGACTCACTTCATTATTTTTGTCTTTTTTTTTTCATTAAAATGATCACAGAATAATCTGAACCGTTGGATTGTTTGTTGTGATTCACAAATTAAAAGGCTTTTTTTTCTTTTAGTTTATGTATTTTTAAGAACATTTTATCCATTTGATCCAAGACAAGAAACCACTTGTTCCTAAAAAAAAAAAAAAGATTTAATTTTTATTTTCTTGTGTAATTAATGATTTTGGATTATTTAATTTTGGTGAGGGGTAAAATGGGGAGACTGAAAGTTGGGTTTAGTCAGAGAAAGAGTAGGAGAGTGGGCTATTCAAAAGGCTTGATGGGAGGAAATTTTGAAGTCAAAATTTTGAAGTACAAAAATATCTTTGGCTTACCGGTGTTCAAAAAATCTGATAACTTTAAAGATCGGATCAACTCAACCTAAATTAAGATTTTGTAAATGTTTGTTGTTTAATATCTAATGATGTAGAAATGGTTAAGAAGTTGGATGATCCGAAAAATCTGATCCACTCAATCCAACTCGGGGTTAAGTTCAAATGTTATGAATTTTTACTGGGTTAAGGGTTCTTGGGTTAAGTTCAAATGTTATGAATTTTTACTGGGTTAAGGGTTCTTGGGTTAAGTTCAAATGTTATGAATTTTGTTCGTTCATGGGTTCTCCTAAATTATATTGGGTTGAATGGAACCAACCCGTCGATAGGTGTGAGATTGAAGTTTCGAAGATCGTAGTATGATATTGTCCACTTTAAGATTTGGGCTTCCTCAAAAGGCGTCATAGCCGATGTGAGACTTTCATCCAATAGTGACAAGGGCTTCAACTAATCTGTTCAAGCAACATTGTTGAATGAGTCACAAGGTCAACAAGTCGATGAAGCCAATGGGATCGTTGATGAGGCTTTGTCCAATCAACTTTCTACGGGAAGTTTTATCCATGACAACGAGGAGCACCATGGACAAAACGAACCAAACAAGATCGACTCTATTTCGGGATCTAACTCTAAAATAACATGATTAATAAAATGGGTATGATCGAATGGTACAAGAAAATGATATTTGTTGCAGCTGGGATTTCAGCATACACCATATGTTGCCTTGAAGACAACAATTGTAAGGTGAAATCATGTGAAGCAGCTACCGAAGAATTGACAGCAAAAGCCAAATGGTTCAAACTTGGTGTCCCTTACAACGGTTTATTTGTATTGTATTAAATGAATGAATGAAATTATTTATTTACTAAATTTATTAATTAATTATCAAACAATACTTCTACTAATAATTAAAATTATTTAACCTTTCTATTCTAATAATTATTTTATGTGTAACGCTCCTGTATTTCTATTAAAACAAGTTTGTCATGGTATGCACGACATGTCTATTATATATGTAAAAGAGATTATGTAAAAGAAATTCTCGTGAACTACTGATTGAAGTTGGGAAATGCAACCACAAGCAATCATAGTGAACCTATCTTTTCATAAAAACATCATGGCCTTGAACTCTACTTTTCGGTCCCTACGCACGGGTCATGCATGTGTACATGGACCCACCGAGCGGTCTCACCGAGCGGTCTCGTATACATACCCCTAGGTCTAGCCTTCGACTAGCGCATGCTCATGCTACCAAAACTACAACATTTTCTCATTTTTAAAATATAACGCCTTAAACAAAATCCCAACAAAATAATTCCAAAGTTTAGATTTGACCTTCAAATTTTTTAACATCCATTGGATACTTAATTATAAATTGTTAGCAATTTTTAAATAAAGTAAAAGATGAAGAACATAGCCTAAATATATAAAACCCCATGAAAGACAGAAAAAATTAGATAAGATTTGAAATGATGAGTAAGATCAAACGAACATCAACTCATAAAATTTAGTAACTTTGGCTTAGGCCAACAAGGTAAATGTGTTGGAACTCCTTGGAACTATGTTGGATGACTTGGGTGTTGTATGAATGACAATACCCTGTGGCCTATTTACATGTTATTTTATGATGTTATGATATGTTACATTATGACTGTGTTACATTGATGAATGTTATGTGATGCATGTATATCAAGTATGCTAGCCCATGTATGTATGATACCATATTCACCATTATGCCTATGAGACATTGGTGAGTCAGGTATGAACGAAAGAAGTACTATTTACACATATGCATATCTCATAGGGAAGTCATGGCATGAAAAGAGTGAAACATGTTTTGTAAAGACGCGTACATCATGATATGATATAGGTTCCTTTCTTTTCGTTAGTTTCTAGCAGCGTGATCATGTGCTAGCTCGTAGTCAAGCCTAGGGCTTCGTATACGAGCCCGCCTAGTGAGTTCATACGCTTACTGCGTGAATTGTGCATAGAGAAGCATCATGCATTCAACCCTACTCAGAAAAGAATGAAGAGTCAAGAATAGTCACGAAAAGATGGGTCACAATATGAACTATGATTGCATGTGATTGTATTTTCCAACCCTAATAGTTGAGCTACTTACTGAGTATTTTTAAATACTCATACCACGTTTACTATTTTTCACGTATGGATGACGGTGTCAATTGAGGAGGTCATGGAAACGAAGTGACAATAGTTAGATTTCTACATTTAAGTCATGGTTATAGGAAAATTACTAAAATGACCTTGAGGATGTATGAGTAAAAAGAGCAAAAATAATACATGAAACTGATCTAGTTGATGTTTTCGAAAGTTGAAATTAAGGTTGAATTCATTATTTTAGATTTTCCAGCATTAGTATCGACCTAAGATGTTGATTTCAATAAAGTGCTCACATGGGTATTAACTTGCACTTACAACGAAGACGGCGAGAAGAGTTTTCAAAAGTTACAGAATTTCTGACCCCAACCCTTATAGTAAGACGTTTATGAGTATATGTGAACGTTTATAAATGGTAATGATGTTCTAAGAAAATGATTAGTTCGAGTATAAAGATAACATGAGGAGACTAGTGTCCTACCCCGTGCTATTAAGGTAATATGAGAAGGTTAGTGTTCTATCTTACGTTCACTAAAAGAACATGAGATTATTTGCTCTACTCATAGTTTAAATTACGTTATGCTATCGATGCTCATAGACCTATCTCGGCTTACTCAATTTTGAACTCTAGAAAGAATATCAAACCCTTGGATTCATGCGAACTTTTTCCATTACTTCACGCGTTGACACTCATCAATATGTTCATAACTCACATTTATATGCATTTTGTTCTATATCTTTCAATTTATGATTTAAAATTTTATAACTCGAACAACTTGGTTAAATCTAAAAATGTCACGATCTAACTTAGATCAATTCAACCCACGAGATTTAGTAGAGATTTGAATATTGAGGTGGAGAGTAGGCATTGGCTTTTGAGTGATACCCAATGGATAATTATTTATTTATTTATTTTTATTCTTGATGTGACACCAATATAATGATTGTGCCAAGAACACCATATCATACACATAAATTTCCATGTCATACCTGCACAATTTAATGTGATGCTTTTGCAAAATTTTGTCTTTATCAAATATATTCTTTTATTAATATTAAGATTTTTCTTTAATAGACCGTTATAATCATCTAAATCTAAAAAAAAATTATTATTATTTAAACGAGTAATCTTTTAAATGTTCTTATTTAAAAAAAAAAAAAAAGTTGGGCCGAAACGTTAAGGCCCAAACCAAAACTCCCTCAACAAAAAGAAATACCGTTTCAACTGAATATAATAATATATAAAAAGTCAACAATTCGACCGTTGGAGTCTAAAGAAATATATCCGTTGGAAAACCACATTCATCACCACCCATCAGGCGTTATTCAACAAACAACCCTTTTAAGTAGAGAGTTCATTCCCGTTTCGCTTCTGCTTCCTTCACCGCTCCTACAAAATTCCGATCCCCATTTTCTTCCATTGCAACTCAAACCAGAAAGAAAAAGACTTACCATGGCGACCGAAACGAAAGATTCCGGTGCCGCCGCGCACGTAGTCGAAATCCCAGCAGAGAATCAGAACGTTATGATCTCTGTAATAGAACAACACCCATTGAGGCAAATCTCCGAAAGCTCTGGCCATTTATTGCTTTTAAAGCTCTGGCAACGAGAGGAGCATCTGTTCGGCCTACGAATTGGGCGGCGAGAGACCAAACTGGAGTCTCTAAAGCAACAGATCTTCCAACTCTGCTGCTACTTCTTCCTGTTCCACGCCCTGTCTCTGACTCTCTTGTTCACTTCGTCCGATCCCAATGTGTGCCACAAATGGTGGGTTCCGGGAGTGGCAATGGGGGCGACGTCGGGCGTGTTTGTGATCGTGGTGCAGCTGAAATTGTGGCTGTATTGGAAGGCATCAGCGCAGCTGCAAAGGGAGAAGAGTGAGAACAGAGCACTTACAAGATGTGTGCAAGAGCTGAGGATGAAAGGGTCGTGTTTTAATTTGTCGAAAGAGCCTCAAATTGGGCATAGGATGAAGAGCTCTAGTGTGGAGATTAAATGGGGGCCTCTTACTTTGTTGTCTAGGAATTTCGTCACCATTGTTCTTCTGTGCTTTTCTGGCATTGTTTTTGGTGCTTCCAAGTTCATACTCTGTGGCCTTTGAAGTGCTTCCAAGTTCAACTTGCTGCAGCTGCCAGGTTGCTCCTAATTACCATAGTTAATTGCATTTATTAGATCAAAATTTTGATTTGTGATGAATTTTGTTGCTTAACCATGGATTTTGTGTTGCAATGATGCAGGTTGGTGAAGCAACAAGAATAGTGTTGTGTTTGAAGTGAACCAAACTGATGAGTGGTTGATTATAAGCAACACTGCTTGTGGTGCACGTTGTGTTGTAGGCATGATTAGGAAGTTGGCCATATTTAGTAACTTTTATGGCTTAATGTCTATTCATAATTTTCTTTCTAGAAGCTCCCGTTCGGATTAGTAACTGTAATTCTTCACATCTTCAATAGAAAGATCTTAGATTTTGATGACATATAGATACTTTTTACTGGAGAGACCAGTGCTTGTTTATCTGTTGTTATGGTATTGAAGAGACTAGTTCCTTTGGACCCTTTTCATGTCGTTTAGTTTTTAAGGTCTGTTTGGAATGGGTTCTGAACACTTGAAAAAAAAAAAGACATTTCAAACCGACCCTTGGAAAATTTGACCATCAATATGGGGAATTCTGCCAAAAAAGAAAGTTTGTTAGGAGAAGACAGTTTGTTAGGATCAATAACGCACCCACGATCTAGATGAACATAAAGAACATGTGAGAGAAAACGTAAATGAAATATTGGCTAAGGTTTTTAAGATGATCATAAAGAACAGGTATAATACAATACAAGAGAATACATAGAAGAGAGTAAATACATATTCAAAGCACTGATATATATATATATATATATATATGGTTTCAGTTTGCTACTATATATACCGTTTAACACATATAAGCACATATAATCACCTTCTATATATATATAAATATCTACCATATATATCTCTATTCGGTTTTACTCTAAATAGTCATCTATTAATCATGCACTTCCAGCACAAAGATCCTAAAAATACCTTCAACAAGAAAATGAAGATAAAACTGAAAGTAAACCCTCCTGTGCATCAAATTAAACAGATTAGTGGGAAACATCAATATGCACAGATACTTGCCTTCATCAGCCTGATACTTGTTCTTGTCATCGCCAGCCATAAGAGCAAGTTAAAATTATGCTTTGGATTCCACTCCACACTGTTCGTCGCACCCCGACAAGGAATCTGGTGAACTGTTCGTCCCATTTGGACATTCGGCTGCAAGCAAAAGAAGAAACAAACCGTCCATAAACCACGCCATTAATCCTCTTCACCCAAAGACAAGGAGGGAAGATTCTAGGCTTTCATAGAACAGAGATCATACATAATAGGAAAGGAGAGGCACTAAAATCCTTACTATATCAATGGAACAAGTCCTCACTGGCAGAAGCAATGTATTCTCCTGTGTGGTTGAACTTAATTCGGTAGATATTTATATATATAGTAAGGGGTTATATCTATTAAAACTATATATAGGAGACTGAAACCATATATATATCCCATGTATATATTCCTTTCAAAATGTACTTTCTTCATTCTCGTGTACATACCTGAAGTCATCAATACAAAACTTTTAGTCAATATTCTTCCTTACATTTTCTCTCTCTTGTTGTTTGTGTTTATCTTGATCGAGTGCATGCGTTGTTGTGCGATCCTAACATTAGTGACATGAAAGTATTAGTCGATGTAATACACATTAATAACTAGGGGCCTAAAGGGCTCCCACGAACAGATCAAAGACAGCCTCTGATAAAATTGAACTTATAATTTTTAAGGTAAGACCAACGTCAAGATGTCAAAGCAGTCAGATTCTTTAATGTTCTATGGTGATTTGTTAAATTTCTTCACAGTTAACACAATCCTCCTTTAAAGTTTCCATAAATGGTCCAATGGCTGAGTTACCGTTGATTATTGTAGATAAGCATTACCTCATAATTGAACTTGCGCTTGTGAACTGGTTTAAACTTCCTAACATCCAGAATTGTAAGTTCATCATCCTGCAGAATAAAATAGTGAGTGTGGGACTCCACATCCGTTGGGGAGGAGAACGAAACATTCTTTATAAGGGTGTGGAAGCACGAAAGGAAAAGCCCAAAGAAGACAATTTCAGCTAGCGGTGGGCTTGGGCCATTACAAATGGTATCAGAGCCAGACACCGAGCATTGTGCCAACGAGGAGGCTAAGCCTCGAAGGAGAGTGGACAACAGGCGGTGTGTCAGCAAGGATGTTGGACCCAAATGGGAGTGGATTGGGGAGCCCCACATCGATTGGAGAAGGGAACAAGCGTCGGTGAGGACATTGGGCCCTGAAGGGTGTGGATTGTGAGATCCCACATTGGTTGGGGAGGAGAACGAACATCTTTTATAAGAGTGTGAAAACCTCTCCTAGCATACGCGTTTTCAAAACCTTGGAGGGGAAATGCGAAAGGGAAAGCCTAAAAAGTACCATATCTACTGGTAGTAGGTTTGGCTTTATAATACACAAATTTCAGCCAAGAACATACGCTATTCCCAACAGCTATGTGCGTGCCATCAGGTTTGTAGGTGATATTGATATTGATATTTTCCACCACTGAGCTCATCTTGCTGTGAGAATTTCCCATCTATATGGAACAAAATGAAAAATGATGAACCATATTCTAACCTTCAATTGGATCAGTTATTCTAAAATCTCAGTTTCAAACACTTACGGGCATCCTATAGAAAAACAGCCTTGTCTCCAGATGCAGTCGCTATAAGATCAGAATGTTTATGGTCCCAGCATAGCTGATCTACACTATCAGTGTGGCAATTTGAGAACAAGATTCCACAGGAGAAACAAAGAACTTATAAAACCCGGCGGAAAAAGAAAACATACATGTTCGTGATGCTCAATATGCGAAACTCGAGCAGTTTGATCGACAGAACCGAAAGCAAGCTTCATGGCCGTGCAATTCCATGCCAGAGAATGTACCTTTCACAGTTACAAGAGAAGATTAATTTAAGATTGAAACGTAGAATGATATCGGCATAGAAAGTATCTAATCAAGGGATACGATAAAGACCTTCTTCTTTGTGACCTTCATACTCTCTGCTGCGAAGATTCTTGAAAGCTGGCCCTGATTCCTCCATGTCCTCCTGGAATGGAACGATTTCAAATCCTGCGGTCCAGACGGATTTTGGTTCCATGCGAAGACCCATTTTTGTGTGGGGAATAATTAATTGTCATTGTAACATATTTTTAGGGTTTGTGTCACGACCCATGCCTAGGATACAGATCAAGATTCGAAATCTAGATTCGGCACCTAATCGCATCAATATTCTCATACGGTCACGTTAATTACTCCTCAAGTAAAGACTATTCTCACAAACTAATACGAATCATTCTAGTATATTTTGTCTTTACTCACATGCATCCTAAAAAAATTCTAAGAGATCATCGAGTATCGAGGAGTAACTTGTTGGTATAAGTAATGACTTTCAATTTTTTTAAGCTTTTTTTAGTCATTCTTTTCTCAGGATCACTCTCATTCGGATTTGATCTCGGTTCATTTATGTATCTCTCCTTTACTTGCGTGTCACATGTCTACCGGCTTCTACCTTGGGTCGTCCTCTAACCACATCTTACTAGGAGAGGTACCACTCTCTATATCACTTTAGCTACCTCCTCTTTTATAAAATATCATAGCATAGCGTGACACAGTATAAAATAACATAGCATAAATATAGTGTAAACGTAAGATAGTACACGTCATCCAATCATAAAATACGACACGTGTAGGGTCACAAGGCACGTGTTGTTCATACAACAAACGAGTCAACCCGATCCAAGTCGTTTAGAGCATTCAAAGCATTGTCTGAACGGTGAGGTAAAATGTTCAAAGCATTGATCTAAATGGTGAACGCCCAATTCAATTCATGCATAAATTGTTAGAAATTGCAAAAATTTCAACGACTCACAAAAATCATCGCATTGCCCACCGGCTGGTTGATTTTTTTTTTTTTTTTTAACTATTACAAAAAATCATCTTTATTAATTGACTTATTATTAGAGTTACATCGTCGGGATATTTGTCTCGAAATCCTTTAAATCCAACTAAAATCCTTTTTGATTGTATAGACTTTAAAGATGTTATACAAACTGATTGGAATGTAAAGTCGAAGAACTAGACATCGAAGAATTTAAAAAATTTAAAAAAATTCAAAAAATCCCAAATTCAATAAAGTTGAATACTTTAAGCATCATAGATTATGACAAAAACGAACATGACACTTATTCTAGCTCATTCCAATGTAATCAATAGAATGTCACGCTAGTGCAAGTGAAATTTCATTGTGCAAGTATCCATCTCAGCGTAGTCCCATAAGCATATGGACTAGTTGTCAGCTGCTACACACGTGTGGGAACATTTAATCCACATAACAATACAAGTACTTATTGTTAGCGGTATTGTTTGGGATCCCAAACTTGAGTTCATAACGTTAGCGTTACCATTTGGTAACTATTCTAATCAGCTAAATATAATTGGAAAAAACATGTCGAAAAAATATGATATAACTAGTACTAGATGCAAAAATGCAAAAATTTAAGGATGCCTGCAAAATAAATTGCATTTACAGGAGATTCTTGTACATCAGCATAAACATCAAACCCACTAAAGGTTGTATACAATACATGAGAAAGGATACGAATTACAAGACAATTGACACTCTACATATTTCATTTATTATCATAATCCCAAGTCACTTGTGTAAAAGAGAAGTATATACACTCTACATTTTTACCTCATCGATACCTTGAGCTCTATCAACGGACTTTCAGTATCGAATAAACAACCCGACACGAACAGTGCTCACCAAAGGAGGTTGAGTTTGGACTTTCTTCGGAATTGCTTCTTTGTAATACACCAATGACTAGGGAAGGTACTTAGCTGTGTACCGATATAAATCGTTCAAAACCATATAAAAAACAGTTAGGTCAGTTTATATCCTAAACTTTCCTAATCTTATAAACTTTCAAAATTATCAAACGTTTCAATAACACCCATAAACTTTCAAAAAAAAGTCTCGAAATACTCTTACCTCTAGTTTTAGATGAAAACCGTTGATACTTTGTTTCAAAAATATCCCCGAATTTTCAAAAGGGTTTCAAAAACACTCTTTTAACTTTTGAAAGTGTTTCAAAAATACCCTTAAGTTTTCAAAAGTTTCATTAATACCCTTAAATTTTTTTAAAAACTTCAAAAACACCTCTAAACAGTTTTGAAACATTTATGGTAAGTACCACGTTTAAAAAATACTAATTAACTTTCAAAAGCAACATTTAAAAGTTTGGAAATAATCTATAAAGTGTCGATAGACGATTTTTGTCTATATATTGAAGGTAAGAACTTTTTTTAACTTTTTTTTATAAAGATAAAAGGTGTTTATACTACTTTTAAAACCGTAAAGGTATTTTGAACTTTTTTAAAAAGTTGAAGAATATTAATAAGACTTTTTAAAGTTCAACAGTGTTTTGAAACACTATTAAAAGTTTAAAGATATTTTTGAACAAAATACTAAGAGTCTCCAACCAAAACTAACGATAAAGGTATTTTTGAGATTTTTTTATTTTTATTTTAAGTTTTAAGGGTAATACTAAAACTTCTTAAAGTCTAAAAGTAAGCACAAACTTTAGGAGTATTTTTATTAATTTAGCCTTACCTAAGTTTAGAGGTATGAATTGATTTTTCCTCCCTAAAACGTTAGCCGTAGGTTAAAGTTAGAGAGGAAGGTGTTGTTTTAGAGGATATTTTCTCCCGTTTGTTGGATGAGAGTCCCACATCGTCTAACTTAGGGAATAATCATGGATTTATAAGTAAGGAATACTATCTCCATTGGTATGAAGCCTTTTGGGAAGCCCAAAGAAAAGCCATGAGAGCTTATGCTCAAAGTAGACAATATAATACCATTGTGGAGAGTCATGTTCATCTAACATGGTATTAGAGTCATGTCCTAAACTTAGTCATGTCAATAGAATCCTCAACTGTCAATTAAAGTATTATGAGCCTCGAAGGCATAGTCAAAAAGTGACTAAGATATCGAACAAAGGGTGTACTTTGTTCGAAGACTTCAAAAGAAGGAGTAAAGCCTCGATTAAGGGGAGGCGTACTTTGTTCGGGGGAGGTGTTGGATGAAAATCCCACCTCGGTTAATAATTTAGGGAATGATCATGGGTTTATAATCAAGGAATGCTATTTCCATTGGTATGAGACATTTTGGAAAAGTTCAAAGCGAAGTCATGAGAGCTTATGTTTAAAGTGGACAATATCATACCGTTATGGAGAGTAATCTAACACAATTAACATAAGAAACAGGCCAAAAGGTTCGTTGGGAATGAAAGAAATGAAATGATAGCAGTGAACTTACATTGCTAATAAGCCTTGCCCCAAACCAAGCTGTATCTGTACCATATGGTGGAGGAATGACTCTGATTCCATCGGACATTGGTGAAGGAAGAAGTCCATAAAGTTCCTTCTGCAACCTTACTGAACCACAACAGTTGTACCATATGTACCAGAGTTAGTTCACGCATATAATTATCGTTATCAATTTAGCTCCTATGATTTTCAAATTAGATGTTTAAGTTGTATGTCATGGTGAATGTCATAGTTGCTCACCGCAAAACCCTTTAAAACAATTTACTAAAATGTTGTCATCAACTTAACCATTAATAAAAATTCATTTAAACCAACCATGATGTCAACAAACTATGAAATTGAAATAACAATAATGCAATGCTCTCATCTAACCTAAGGGCTAGTATATCAAATGCAAATGTGACTACCCTAGCTTCACTTTCATGACCTCCACAACAACGCTCTTATTTATGCATTGGTGTCTTATTTTTACCTAAAAAATAGCTTATGGCGGGAGTATTTAAAGATACTCAGTAAGTAGCCCTATTGTTGGGGTTGAAAAATGCAATCATGATGAGACCTATCTTTTCATAAAAAATAACTTGGTCTTGGTCTCCACTTTTCGGTCTCCACTTTTCAATCCGAATAGTGTTGGATGTGTAGTATTCTCTACACAAAACTCACGCATGCGCACATGGACCCATCAGGCGGGCTCATATAGAGTACCCCTGGGTTGACTACGAGCTAGCGCACGCTCACGCTGCCAGAAGCCACGGAAGAGAAGAAACGCATATACTATCGTAGTGTGGAGAAGTATCTCGATGCACGTGACATACAAAATGTATGAAATCTTATAGTATCAAATCATGGTACATACTTATGATGCAAGTCATACCTCCCTTTCTTTTCACGACATAATGTTCCAATGAGATATGTATAAATATACTTGACATATCTTCCTTTGTTAACATACATGGCATATCAATATTTCATAGTGTGAACATGCAACATAATATACGCGGTATAATATTTCATAGTGTGAACATGCAACATAATATACGCGGTATAACATATGGAGGTTCTTGTATCATATAACATTCATAGCATAGCTTAGATGTTACATAACATATCATCTAGCTTAGATCATCACATAACATATCATATTATATTATAATTCCTATCATAGCTTAGATCAGACATATTATAATTCCTATCATAGCTTAGATCATCACATAACATATCATACATCATACACCATAGCATCACAAAATATTACATGAACAGGAGTCACGTGGTACATGTCATCATACAACATACAAGTCATCTAACCAAGTCATGGGCATCTAACAGTAGAACCACTTACTTGGTTTACCTAAGCTAAAGTCATTATACTCCCTTGATGCTAGCTTAAAACCAATCTCTAAAATCTAATTCCACCTCAGAAGTTTCACAATCAAAATTTAGAATTCTACTGCATAAGATAATTCAAACTTATTTCCAAATAATTTAAATTAGTTAAATAGTAGCCAGACTGACCTCGTCGAAAGGGTCAAACACGCTTATGGAAGGGTCAAAATAATCTTTGTCAAGGAATTGTGACAAAAATACCAAGCGGAAAAAGCCACGTGAGAATGGGAGGATGAGATGAAGTAGAAGTACCCTGAATTGTTCCAGGTACTTTCGGGATGAAAAATTCTTTTTACTTTCGGGATGAAAAATTCTTTTAGATGTGCATGACGTAACAACCAAAAATTTAAATAAATAAACTGTCCCACATTGATTAGATTGAGAAAGTAGGAGTTAGGACGCTAATATAAAAGAGCAGTTCTTCAGTTTATTAAGTCACAGCAGCTACTCTATTTTTATCCTACTTTGGGGATCTGGAACTAGTCGGAGAATCCATGCTTTAGCGTCTCCAGGTTGCCTTCTTGGCTCATTTTGACTCGGGTTTAACATTTTCGGACCACTGTCAACCATTTTCAACCCTTCCAAAGCCGTTTTTTTTATACTTCCAAAGAAATTTGAGGTTAGTATAGCTACTATTTAGTTGATTTAAATTATTTGAAGCCAAGTTTGGATTATCTTATGCAATTAGATAGCCAATTTCCATAATGGAATCCTAAATTTTGACTATAGAACTCCTAAAGTGGAATTAAATTTCAAATAGATTTCAAAAAGTAGTTTTAAGCTAGCATCAGGGGAGCATAGTGACTTCGACTTAGGTCAACCAAATAAGTGATTCTACTTATGAACGCCCACAGGCTTAGTCAAGTATGTTGTATGAATGACACGTACCTTATGACCTATTTACGTGTCATATTTTGTGGTGTTATGGTCTATGATGCGTGATATGTTAGGTGACGGATTATGCTATGATATAAGTTATACTATGTTATGATATAAAAGTTATATGATACATGAACTTCTATATCTTATGTCACGTATATTATGTTACTTCATACTATGCCTATGTGACATTGATGTCATGTATGTCAACCATGGAAGGTATATCCAATATATGCATGCATGTCTCATAGGAACGTTGTCTCATGAAAAGAAAGGGAAGTATGACTTGCATCATAAGTATGCACCACGATTGAAACTATGGGACCTCATGCATTTTGTATGTCATGAGCATCGGGATACTTTCCCGTTATGATTAGTATAGACGCGTACACCATGATATTATATGCACTCCTTTCCCTTGGTAGCTTTTAGCAACATGAGCATGCACTAACTCGTAGTCAAGTCCAAGGGGTACATATACGAGCCCACCTGATGGTTCCATGTTCGCGTGTGTGGACTATGCGTAGAGAAGTACTACACATCCAACCTTGATCAGACCAGAAAATAGTCAGGGCTAAGTTATTTTATGAAAAGATGTCCCACCATGATTGCATTTTCCGACCCCAAAAGTAAGGCTACTTACTAAGTATTCTTAAATACTCAAGTCATGCGCTATTCTTTTTTAAGTAAAGGTAAGACACTCATGTACGGATGATGACGTCGTTGTGGAGGTCATGGAAGCAAAGTCAATGTAGTAGCCCTGAAGTTAGATCAAGGCGTTGCATTATTTTTATGGTTTTTCGATTTTACTGTTTGTTGACATCATTATTGACTTAAATGAATTTTTATGAACGTTTAACTCCATGGCAACATTTTAGTAAATCTTTAAGAAGGATTTCGACCTTATCGTTAGTATATGATTGGAGACCATTTATCTACACCTCATCATCTCCCTCTTCCATTTTCCTTTTATCTCCTTTACTTCAATCTATCACCTATCACTTCTCTTTTCTCTTTTTTACCTCTCCTCTTACTCTCATTCTTTCCTTCCTCAATCTCTTTTAACTACAACTACCCAAGTTATACCTGCTATAGCAAGAAAAAAAAAATTAATGAAACCATCAACGGACCTATCAATTGGAGAGGGTATTATGAATGGCAAGAGCATTTTTTAACCATTTTAAAAAGGTATTATTAGAACTTTGATAGCAAAAAATAGAAAAAAGAAAAACCTCAAAGCTGTAAAGAAAAGGAAAATTGAAGAAGAAAAACCTGCAAGTCCTGGAAGACAAGCACTGCCACCAGACAAAACCACAGTCTTGAACCAAGAATCATCCCACGTTAGTTCCGCAGCATGGCAATGATCCATGCAAAGTGCCACAGCCTCGTGCAGACCCATTGTTCGTCTGCCACAAATGTGAACACCATATCATATCAGTTGCTTCAAATTATATCTTTTGCTACTAAGAGAAGCTGAAATTGATACACTACGCTGGGTCAGACTTACACTCCTCCCATTCGTGGTTGGAATAAGACCTCTCCGGTTTGAAATCGCTCTTTCGAAAGAGTAAACCATCCTTCCCCAGCAGCTTGATAGGATGCTTGAGTATCTTTACACAACTCTGCTTCGTAGTCTTCGGCAACATAACATAGATTCTGAGGTTAAATTTACAGATATTAGACAATATCCCAAAGGGTACTAAAACAGTTCGAAACTTGAGAGACTAACATAAACTACTTGAAAGTTTAGACAGCAAGACAAATAGGCAGGAAAGTTTGGAACTAAAATGAACAGTCCACCGCTAGCAGATATTGTCCTCTTTGGACTTTTCCTTTCGGGATTCCTCTCAAGGTTTTTAAAATGCGGCTGCTAGGGAGAGGTTTCCACACCCTTATAAAGAATGTTTCATCCTCCGCAACCGATGTAGGATCTCATAGTTCACCCCCTTTGGGGCCCAATGTATTCGCTGGCACTCGTTTCCCTCTCTAATCGACGTGGGATCTCACAATCTACCCCCTTCAAGGCCCAGCATCCTTGCTGGAACTCGTTCCTCTCTCCAATCGACGTGGGATCTCACTATGAACCACAAAAATGCTAAAGCTAGAAGGAAAAATATTATATTGCTCGCATCAATATGGACACGAAGTATTGAGTTAATTAGAAGTCCAAACGAGTATAACGAACAATAATTTATTATATTTCACCTCCTAGGAAACAACTTGATTATACACCAGACAAACTTGCTTATGACATAAATCTTAAACAATGAAAGCTTTAATAGTACCTCTTTCAATGTCCGAACGGTGTACATCGATTCAAAATGTATATTATTCTGTTGCATCAGCTCTCGGAGGTACCCTGTAAGCTTTAAAGCTCCCAGCCCCACAACTTCAACCCCCACTTTCCGCATTACTTTGCCATGTAAAACTATAAAAATGGTACAAAAATAATGAGGAAATGTGACAATTTGATGGGCATTAACCAGTCAACAGAAAGATACATAATGTTTTTAGTTTAGAAATATAAGATGCATAATGAGTCATTAAGGTGCGTTTCTTCACAACACTTGATTTATACACATTAGATAAAAGTTGAAATAGAGATCATATAAAGTTAAGTTAGCTTACTTGGGACGATTGAAGTCACCTGGAAACCAACATTGACAACGATTCCCGAAGTTCTTCTTGCAGCATACAGGGCCAGTGTTGCCTGCACATGAAAAAACAGATGGTACATGCAATTATTTAAGACGACAATTATGAAAGTTCCCAATTCATTCAAGAGAACAAATCACAAAACGACATGTTCACTTTTCCTAGGGAGGTAAAGGAGTTACTGGACATGGTCTTAGTGTACCAACCCTTAAAAAATGAAAAGGTTCTACTATGACAATCCTCATCATGGCGAAGAGACGTACTTATACTGGGCTCTTTGATAATGTTGTTTACCATGTCATTTCTTGGTGCTATAGTCATACATCCCTCATTGTAAATTGGGAAGTTCTTTTTGTAAACATTATGGATAACACATCTATNTAAGTTTAAGGGTATTATTTGTAGGTAAGTGGTTTCGTTCGAGGCTCAACAACGTCCTTGCTAGCACACGTTCCCTTCTCTCCTCGCTAAGAGATATCGGGTTTCACAATCCACTCTTTATGGGCTCTCTCACAATTCACCCCCCTTCGGAGCCCAGCATCCTCGCTAACACTCATTTCCTTCTCCAATCAATGTGGAACCCCCCAATCCACCTCCCTTCGAGGCTCAATGTCCTTGCTGACACACCACCTCATGTCCACTTCCATTCAGGGCTCAGCCTCATCGCTGGCACTCGTTCCCTTCTCCAATTGATGTGGGCCCCCAATTCATTCCCTTTCGAGGCTCAGCCTCCCTGACACATAATCCGGTGTTTAACTCTGATACCATTTGTAACAACCTAAGTTTATCTAGTAGATATTGTCCTTTCTAGGCTTTTCCGAACGCTTGGTTCCAGACACGATCTCACAGTATTTATTAAATATTTATTTTCAATTTATTTTGCCTTTTCATGAATTTAAAATTACTTGGAAAGATATTTTTAAATAGTCATAATCAATTTCAAAAAAAAAAAAAAAAAAAAAAAAAAACTGGGTTCACAATTTCCTACAGAAAGACTGAAAGGAAAAATTGGGTTCCTCGTCTTATAAAATGGGAGAGAGTTATTCTCCCCATTGATGAGAGAGATCTTGGCATCATTGGCATCCAACAGAAAAATAAATCCCTCTTGGTTAAATGGATTTGGAGATTTATGAGGAAAAGAAAGCTTTATGGAGAAGATTGATTCATCTAAATAGAGCTCCACACACTTTGATCTTAAACTAGGTTAGATTACCTGTGAGATCTCACATCGGTTAGAGAGGGGAACAAAACATTCTTTATAAGGGACGTGAAAACCTCTCCCCAACAGACGCGTTTAAAACCATGAGACTGACAGCGATATATAACGGGCCAAAGCAAACAATATCTGCTAGCGGTGGGCTTGGGCAATTATAAATGGTATCAGAGCCAAACACCAAAGGGTGTGCCAGCGTGGTCGTTGGGCCCCCAAGAGGGGTGAATTGTGAGATCTCACATCGGTTAGAGAGGGGAACGAAGCATTCCTTATAAGGGTGTGGAAACCTCTCCCTAACAAACGCATTTTAAAAACGGTGAGACTGACGGCAATACGTAACGAGCCAAACTGAATAATATCTGCTAGCAGTGGGCTTAGACCATTACATTATGATTTCATTATCAAAGGGTCCTTGGAGAAATATCGATACAACAAGGGGTTACTCTACAATAACATCATGTATAACGTGGGGAATGGAAAACAACCGGCTTCTGGAAAGATCTTTGGCTGGGAATTAATCCCTTCAAAGTTTACCTACACTTATTTGCTCTATCTCTCGATAAGGACTCTCCCATTGCTGATTTTTGATCCATTGATTCTACCTCTTGGAACCTAAGGCTAAAAGACATCTTACAGAGAAGGAAATTGATGAATGGGATAGCTTATCCACTGCCCTTTATTCTGTTGATATCACAGATAGGAAGACTTTGGTTATGGAACCTTGACAAGAGTGGTTTCTCCACCAAATCTCTTTCCGATTCTCTATCTTCATCAGCCTCTCGTGATAACAAACCCTTAATATAATTCTTCTTATCACTATCAAACCAACATAACCCTTCTTTTCTTTAAAAGCTCCAAACCCTCAACCGGACCAACTTCCTTTCTTCCTTCAAACTTAAGCAACCCACTAGGGGATGGAGTGGGAAAAGGAACAGATAAAACTTCATACAAATAGGTATCGAGGCTTTTTATATATGGACTTGTAATCACAACAGTCATTAAGAGAGTAATAGAGGAGGAGGAGGAGAGGGAAAAAAGAAAAGGATATTTCTTAAGCATAAAACCTGATTAACGGCACAAACAGACGGGACATTCATGTCAAATAACACTGAATGGATGGCTTCTTTGAGTTGCTGTCTCGATGCTTTGGCTGACTCGGTATCTGAAGGAGAAAAGTAATGCAAACATATTTACTCATAATACACATTATTACCTAAATATTGAAGGTATAAAATTATCATAAGTTAACAATAATTCATAATTAATATAAAAAAATTAAAATCTATTTTGAAGTTCAAAAAGATTGATGCCAATATATAGTCAGGTTATATAGAAATTTAAACCCAAACCATGAGTGATGCATTTATCAATTTATTTATTTTTCTAATAAGTGAAATTTTGAAAGAGTTTAAAGTTTTAAGTTAATAATAGTATCAGCACTATGTTATTGTTCATTTTTATGTAGCATAAATTACATTATCGTTGTATCATTTCATTCGTAATTATAACGTATTGTGAGGAACATTTATGATATTTTTTTCCTTTGGTAAGAAAACATTTATAATATAATATTGATGATATTTCATTAGCTATTCTGAAAAGTATTATCTAAAATTGCCCCCAAGGGGGCAACCTCATTGGCAAGGGCTTGGGGTCTCTTTGTCATATTGGCTTAGAAGTCCCATGTTCGAACCTTCGAGTGAACTTAATACTAAAAGCCTTTAATATCTCCCAAGCCTAAGCCCCTTGGGCGGGCGTGAGTGCCCCTAGATGTAGGAGAGCAAAGCTCCGACTCCCGGTTACGAAAAAAAAAAAGTATGGAGGCATTATTATGTCAAAAAGGAAAAACATGGATAATATGTTAAAAAGCATCATAACACTAACAAAGTTAGAATAAGAAACTGACCATCATAATGGCAGATTGGTAATGACACTACCACTGGATGGAACGATGGTTTAACCCGCATCCTGAAATTAGGTGCAGTGGACTTGTCAATACAAACTGCAACTGATAAGAAGACTAGTGATTCGTCGTTATAGAGAGGGGAGTTTAAATATCAGATATAAAAAAGAAAAAGAAAAGAACAGGCCTGCTATAAATAGTAGCAAAAAAATGGCGTAGTCTAGAATACATAGGAGATTCGATGTTCCCAAATTCCTGTAGACAATGAAAAAATTCAATTACTGGACTTAATAAGAGGCCTGAAATCAAGGCTATCTAGCAGCTGTAGGCAATAATCCAAATGGAAAGATTTTGACATAAACAAGGACAGGAAGTTGACAGAAAGCACTCACCAAAAATGTTGGAGAACGACCAGATGGACAAGTGTATTTGCTCCAACCAAATTTGCAATAACCAGAACCACCTTCTCAATAACAAACAAGAGATAGTAAGAGTGCCTTCACGCTGATACAAATTTCCAGAAACTATAAGGTACTGCCAATTGCACGTGCTATTCTATGTTTGGATGCTCATCCAACACTAGCAATGTGAGATCCCACATCGGTTGGGGAGAAGAATGGAACATTGTTTATAAGGGTGTGAAAATCTCTCCCTATCAGACTCGTTTTAAAAACCTTGAGGGGAAGTCTAAAAGGGAAAGCTCAAAGAGGACAATATCTGCTAGTGGTGGGCTTGGGCTATTACAAATGGTATCAGAGTCAAACATCGAGCAATGAGCCAGCAAGGAGGTTGAGCCCCAAAGGGGGTGGACATGAGGTGGTGTGCCATCAAGGACATTGGACTCAAAAGAAGTGGATTGGGGGGTCCCACATCGATTGGAGAAAGGAACAAGTGTCAGCGAGGACGCTAGGCCCCCAAGGGGGTGGATTGTGAGACCCCACATCGGTTGGGGAGGAGAACGAAACACTCTTTATAAGGGCGTGGAAACCTCTCCCTAGCAGACGTGTTTTAAAAACCTTGAAAGGAAGCCTGAAAAAGAAAGCTCAAAAAGAACAGGCAGTGGGCTTGGGCCATTACAAACAATACGTTGAAGCCTACTTTGATTTTGGCTATGTGGAAGGCACCAAAGAAATCAAATTCTTTCCCTTGAAAGCCAAAAAAAAAAGCTGATACTTGAGTTAATCACTTCTATTGAACTAGAAGGATCGACTCTAATTACTCAAAATCTTCTTAATCCTGGAAATGTTTGCCAAAATTCATACAAAGAGAAGTACTCCAATTGGTAATGAGAATTGAACCCGCAAGAATAAAAATCAGTGCAAACACAGTAGAAAGATAGTCACATTAAGGCCACAGGCTAGAAATTCCCATAATCAGAAACCAAAATGAGGGCCAATTAATCAAGGCCAACTGATAAAGGTGGTAAGGGCCCAAGCCCATCGCTAGCAGTTATTTTCCTTTCTGGGATTTCCCTTTCGGACTTTCCCTCAAAATTTTTAAAAGACGTCTACTAGGAAGAGGTTTCCACACACCCTCATAAAGGGTGTTTCGTTCTCCTCCCCAACCGATGTGGGATCTCACAAAGGTAAAGCTTATCAAACAAGTACTCTACGCATAGCAACATCTGGGTCAGAGTTCAGAATATTACTGAAGCTTCATAGTTATCTTTTGTTGATAATCATACTAGACATGCATCATTTGAATGAGTACCTAATATCTTCAAAAACCCATGAACCATTCGAAGTAACTTTTGAGAAAAAAACTAAAGAATGGAAAACTTTCCAAATGCTTTGAGTTTGAAAATGATGAGGGCTTTAGTTATCAAATTTGTCCCAACATGATGTCGTGGGAATCATATATGCATTCAACTCATTGGATATAACTCTACCAAGAAAATGAACGGATTTCAATGACGAAACAAAAATGGAAATAAATGGCCATATGTTCAGTGAATAACATCATATAATGATAAATTTAAATTAGGTTACACAAACTCACCATCAATGATAACAGAGCCCGGCACTTCTGCCCGTTTGCTATACACTTTCATGAACGACAATGGCATCATCTGACTGGAACATGTTCTGTACCACAAATTCATAGTGACACCTTCAAATAACTTCACAACAACGCAACATTATATTCATTTCCCAATTTCATGATGAAATAAACAATTCCCAAACTTACTCAAGAGGGTATCCGGAAGCCAACTTAGTTTCTCCAAACAAAACAGAATCCCAAGGCTCCAATTGGTTATGAAGGAAGAAAATCCAAAGAGTATTGTCAGAAACAAGAGATCTCCAAGACTTACAGAGCATACCCATTTTAGCTGAGGTCTTAGGGCCAGCTAATTTGAGTATTTGCATCAGTATATCCATCGGAATCCGATCGAATTCACCCAACGACGGCGGCTCTTCAAACCCACGGCGATCGGTAGACGACGTTTCCGAGTGCAATCCCGAGCGAGTGGACACGGATCCCCAAACTTTTCTCAGCAGCGTAGCCATTGGGAAATTGAGAAGAAGGAAGAACAGGTTTGGAGTATTGTATGGTAGAGGCAAATCAGTGAAACGAAACCATAATTTTGAATTCCAAAGAAATCACCCAACGAAAACAGAGAAAAGTGAAGAAAGGATTTGGGGTATCTGGAGGAGGGATTGGATACTGAATTGGCCATAGACGACTTGTGGAGAGTCGAGGTGTGGATGACTGACGTGGATGGATGAGTCAGCTGACACGTGTAAACCAGTGAATCCACCAAATTAGAGTAACCTTATAAAATATTTCAGATAAAAAAATGGTTTTATTGCTATTAGGGGTGTACATTCAACCTGACAATCCGGACCAACCCAATCCGAACTATAACTGTTGGGTTGGATTACGTTGGTTTGGATTAAGGTAGGATTGGGTTCATTTTTCTGAACCCAAATTGAATCGTTTGATTTTGGGTTCGTGGGACAAAACCCTTGGATTGATCGAGTGACCCGATCTAAATAAAAATATATAAACTATAATGCTAGAGTGGTACTTTGACTGGTCTAGCAAGACTCACGCTCGGGTTTGACTTTAATCTATTACCTATATCTTTTTATTATTTTGTTTAATTTCTTTTATATTATTTTTAGTTAATTGTATTTTAAATTTTAATTTTTAATACATTTATTATCTATTTGCTCCACGTTATTATATTCCAATTTATATATAGGTGGGACATTTCAATTAAAATATTTTTATATATTTTTTAAGTTTGTTATATACAATATCTTTAAACTAAAGAATTTTATTGTTTATTTAATTTTATGATTTTTGTTACTTTAACCAATTCTAAAAAAATATGAGTATTTAGTTTTATGACAATGTTGAATTATGTTAATAGATTAGATTTTTCGTTCCTTATTTTTTTAAATAAGTATACCTTCATTTATTTGTTTGTGAATTTTTAATATATTTTATCTTATCCTAATCATTATAAAGTGTGGATTAATAAATCTTAAAAAAAAATTGACAACTCAACCCGAAAATAGAGGGTTGGGTTGGAAAAGGTTTTGGGTTGGGTTACCAATCCAACTAACCCGAACTCTTGGGTTTGGTAAAAAAAAAAATCTTTCACCCAACCCAACCGAGACCATGTACACCCGTATAACCACACAACTCAATGATTGTTATTAAAACCTTGTTTATTTATTTTCAAATATTTAATTAAAATTTACCCATCAAAATAGTTATCAGTTCAACCAAATCTAGATTTAAGAGAACACACCAACCAACTCAATCCATAAAAAAAAAATTTATGTATTTAAACTTTTAATATTGTATTGTTTATTAATTTTTCATTTCCTTAATAAAATAAGTTATTAACTTAATTGACTTTGATTCCACGAAATGCACGGTATGAAATCAATGCACTAAAAATCATCTTCAGCAGTCACTTCTCAATGATCATCAGTGTGGTTGGTTACCCAATACACAGCGTGTTACCCTTACCACAAAAATAATTATCAATAATCACCTCTCATATTACGAATATATTATGTTATAAATAAAATAATCAAATTTATTATTAATTATTAATTATGAGACTTTAACATATAAATCCCAACATTTTTCCACCTGCACTAATGTATATGACACGTATTCTCTCACTTGTCGTAGAGAAGATGAGACATGTCTCGTATTCCTAGATATTTTGGGCCACCTTCAAATACTTTAGCCTAAGAATATTTTCATACTTTAGAGTCGTAAGTTCGGTCTTTTGTGACTCAAAAGCAAAAATATTAAACTCAAGTCCACTTCTCGTCAATATTTTAGCTCTGATACCAATTGTAACAACTAAGTCCACTGCTAGTAAATATTGTTCATTTTAGACGGTTATAAGGTCGTTCTCACGGTTTTAAAACGCGTATGTTAGGGAGAGATTTTCACACATTAATAAAAAATGTTTCGTTCTCCTCTCCAACAGTTAGACGTTTTTCATTTTAATTTTATTTTTTCTTTGTAAATTAGACTCGATTTCTTATGAATTGATTAAACAAATAGATATTATATATATTCCAATTCCATAGTCAAATTATTACTAATTCAAAAAAAAATGGTAAAAAGAATTTGGATCCAAGAATCTCTAATCTAGAACTAGCGAATCAAACTCCTCCACGTCACCTCCCAAAATCCACCCTTCCCTCCGTCTCATCCTCACAATCTATATTATATGAGCCTCAGCCTCATCCTCTTTCAATTATCCACTCCAATTCTCTCAACCACCGTCACCCATGGCCGCCGCCGCCGCCGCCTCCTCCTCTGCCGTCATCACCGCCCCAACCTTCTCCGCAGCTGCCAGAAGGCAGCAGCCAAGCCCCTCCGCCCTCTCATTCCAAGGCCTCCGCCTGCTGCCAACCATCAAATCTAGCCGCAAGCTCACCAGCTCTGGCACAAGGAGATCCACGGTGGTGAAGGCAGCGCTGGAGCCATCTGTTGTGATAAGCCTAAGCACAGGGCTGTCCCTGTTCTTGGGGAGGTTCGTGTTCTTCAATTTTCAGAGGGAGAATGTGAGCAAGCAAGTGCCGGAGCAGAATGGAGTGACCCATTTTGAGGCCGGCGATGTGAGGGCTAAGGAATATGTTAGCCTCTTGAAATCTAATGACCCTGTTGGGTTTAATATTGTTGATGTTCTTGCTTGGGGCTCTATTGGCCATATTGTTGCTTATTATATCTTGGCTACCTCTAGCAATGGCTACGATCCTAAGTTCTTCTAGTCATATTCTTGTTCTTCATGGATTATTGTGGTTTGTATACCAAACTTTGCATTTCTAATGGGGTTAGGGACATGGGTTTTGTGAGTTGTTGTGTATTATTGTTATTGCAATGGTTCTTTTTCACAATTACTTCTCGATATGATTACGTGATTTGTTTACCCAAAAGTCGATGTGTTTTTCTTGGGACAATTTTATGTTTTATCTAGTGCTGGTTTCATGAACTAATGTCTTCCAAAATAGAACGTATTGTTAATGTATGAATGTAATATTTTAATCACATGACTCAAACCGTTAGATCCCATGTCGGTTGGAGAGTGGAACGAAAGATTCTTTGTAAGGGTATAGACCTAGTAGACGTGTTTTAAAATTGTGAGACTGATGGAGATACGTAACGGGCCAGAGCGGACAATATTTTTAGGGGTGAGTTTGGGCTATTACAAATAGAATGAGAGCTAGACATTGGGTGATGTGTCAACAAGGATGTTAGGATTCTAAAGAGGGTAAATTATTAAATCCTACATGGGTTGGAGAGAGGAACGACGCATTGTTTACAAGGGTGGGAAATTGATTCCTAGTATACTCGTTTTAAAATCGTGAGGCTAGCGACAATATGTAACGGGCCAAATCGGAGAGGACAATATACATTTTGAGGCATTTCTAATTAGGCAGGTATAGACATGATTTTAGCAAACAGTGATCCAGTGTCATAAAGCATCCATCTGGTGTCCGATCGACACCAAATTTGAGGGCTTTATATTTCATATGGATAGACTTGACTCTATAATCCCATGCCCAAATTCTCTTTAGAACCTTGACTTTCGAGGTTAAGGCTCAAGGTCCTACCAGACCCTTCAACAAGCCTACCTCTAACACTCATGTCGACATGTTGACTCTATCTTGTCTATGTCTCGGCTTAACTTTCATGCACATCTCTATGGAGTGTTAGATGATGCACCATCCTCCTCGGTCGCATCATGACACTCGCTTTGTCTCGACCCTTGTGTAGCGGATTAGGTGCCACTACCATGTCACCACCTTGTCTTGTCTGCACGTGAGAGTCACAATCTACTCTCTTCATAGTATCGTTGTCACATTCTCCTCCACTTAAAGAAGTCATAGTCCTCGGTCGCTTTTCTAGGCACAATCCCATCGTGAATTCTGACACTCATGTAAATAGGGTGAGTATTAATAAAACTCAATAAAGCACTCCCCTATTGGGATCATATATGCAAACCATCATATAGTTCATCGATCAAAATCGAGGGATCCTAGTGGTTGATTACCCAAAACACAGCGTGTAATCTACCCATAAAAACCATTTTTAACAATCACTCCTCAATGACCATTAGTGGTTTGGACGAGAGAGCTCAAGGAAGAGAAACTTCCATTGAAGGAGAGCATAAAACTTGATAACTCTTAGTCCCTTACTCTCTTTTCTTATTCTATTGATTTTGTATGACTAAGATGTTGATTTCTCTGTGAAAATCAGTGTGTATGGAGAGCTAAACCGATGCAATCTCTCCCTTGGTCTTTTGAGAAGTTGCGATAGAAAAAACCTAAGGACACATGAGCGCGGTGGTCCGTGCGAGATTTCTGTCACCATGAATGCAATACCTAGTCTCATAGGAGACGAGGCAAGAGATTTTTATGTAGTTAAAACATAAGAGTTGTTATTAGTAATCTACATGTTTTTATACATAGTTGTTTCTCTTATTCGAAAGAAATAGAGCAAGATAATCCTCTTTAATACTTTAATTCTAGTCTTGAAGGTAATTGAAGGGTTAAAATAATTATTCTTTGTTAATGGAAATTACAAAACGATTATGAGAGCAATCACTATGCATGACCCTCGTACATATATGATTTCTGTATTTTAGGTGATCGGTAGGATTATCTCTCTAACAAAGTATGCATGAGTGAACCAAATTAAGATTAGGGAGCTAGAGCTAGAGTCGTTTCGTTCACATTGATTAAGGTTAGTACATTTTCAATTGACCTAGTACCATAGACCGGGAGCGATAATCAAAGGCCTAAACCTTAGTGCTCCTAAAAATTGGATTAGCCTAATGAGTTAGTCTCGATCGTCCTGAAAATACAAGATGAAATTCAAACTTCCTAAATGCCTTAATAACCTAGTAAACCTCAACGACAAGGAGGACTAAGAAAACTTAACAAGCTTAGTAGTCGAGTGAATGGTGACACCTGAGCCTCGAGCTCCCATGAGTACCCCTTTAGTAGGTTTTTGTAACAATATGGATGAGTCTCATGATCACTTGTTCTATGAGTACCCTTTTAGTATGTCTATTTGGGGTATGTTGCACCACGATCATGCTTGTTCAGGACGTGCTGCCTATAGCCGCATGCCCATGTTCTATTATTTTTTTGTGTATGACATTTCGACAAAATCGTGTTTACTCCTGTCTGACATGAAATGCCTAAAAATATACTATGGAGGGGACTAGGTAGTCATTAAACCTCCCACCGAAAAAGTATTATAATCTCTCTTGCTCACATGTTTTCATTGCAATTGACATCTACAATGATTTCTTTCAAACTGTTTTCAACTCATTTCCTTACTTATAACAACATTTTATCTCGAAACGTGTAACGAGACTCAACCATACGTCCAAATTGTCTGCTAAGTTCGATTTTTACATGAGTGACTAGTTCATTGAGTTAGAATAAAGTGTCACACAATCGTTGTCTCGCTACCAAAAGAGTACAATTGTGACAAGTGATATCAGAGCTAAGTTAGCTTCTTGCTAGTTGAGATCGAAACAATGTTAACAATAAATAGCTGGTCAAGTCACAAGTTGACCAACTAATTGAGATGGAAGAAGATATGATGTTCGAGAAGGAAATTCTCGATATTACTTGTTCCTTGGGAAACTAACTAGTTAAATTGGATGGGAAAGTCGGTGGAACTAACGCCATGAGTGTCCGATGGGATGGGTTGCCCATTAAAAGCTTGATATAAGGTTGACTCTCTAAAAGAGAGAGTTACACAACTGAGTAGCTTAGAACGGGAAGGTAGCTCTGAAAGTTTTGTCGCACACATAGAAGAGCATGTCGAAGAGCTAGGCATTTCACATAAGACTATGTTGAAACTTTTTTAATGAGTTGACCGAAGATTTCAGGCCAATGATAGACGACATCAAGGTAGAGATGGCTTAATATGCAAGAATTTGATTGGGCTACTGCATTTTGAAGAATCATTTAGTGTTGTGCATTGATCCATAAATGTGTGTAAGTGACCCTACTGTTGGCTTGGTTGGATGAATTATATTATGTATGATGACGCGTGTCTGGTAACCCTTGCACGTGTCATAACTATGATTGTTATGTCATACTATATTATGCCTTGTTCGGCTAAATTGTACTATGTTATGTCATGTCATGCTATGTTGTACTATGTTATGTCATGTCACGTCATGTTATGTTGTGTTAAGCTATGTTGTTGCAATGTCATGATGATGATAATCTATGATTATAAACCTATGTCATGTTGTGTTATGATTTTGATAATTTTTTATGCATAAACATGTCATGCTGTTGCAATATGTTATGATGATGATATCTATGTTGCATAAACCTTTACAGACCGTGCCACATAAGATATGCTATGTACGAAAGACTCGACAGAAACAATGTATGCATAATTCACGCTCATTATACTATGTTATAGATGAATGAAGATTTGACTTGCATAATTAGTTTATATCATGATTTTAAGCGATGTTGACCTCATGCATTTTTGTGTGTCATATCCATCGAGATATTTCCCTGTTATGATGAGTACGAATGCATACCTTACGACTTACGACTTATGACATTCATATTTGTCATGATGTTATGTGGGCCCTATCTCTCCATAGTGTAGCGAGTGCTAGCCCGATAAGCTAGGCCCAGGGGGTTGTGAGCCCAATGCTTGCACGAGTGGGTTGTATGTAGAGAAGTACTACACATCCAACCTTGCCTAAGAGAATGCCGTGTTGTTTTTAAATGATATTTCTCACTATGTTGCATATGTTTGCATCTCTCGAACTCGAACAATATTTCATAAAATACTCAAGCCGTGTGTTACTTTTATATATCGGGTAAAGATGAGGCATGAAACTATAACCCATTTTTTAATTTTCGCTTAGAGAAAAAGGAAAAAAAAAAAAAAAATTACTATTGAAAGTTGTCGTAATATTGACCGCCGGTTCACCGCCCGAGCCGACATTGGGCATTTGGATTTAGAGTGTGGGACCCGATTCGTAAGATAGTCTAAGAACAAACAATCTCACCCACGACGTTTCTTCCTTCCTTCTGACTCCCAATTTCGCAGACAGATCGTCAATCAATTAGAACCGGGACTTCTGAGGTAAATCTCTTACTATTCCTTCTTCCATTTTCTGCATTCAAGCACATCAAGCTTCTCTGTTTCTTCATTGAATTCGGTTCCAATCAAGTTTGTCGAGCTAGGGTTTTCTACGGTGTTTGTGGGTGCCCTTTTTCACATTTTTAGGCATATTTCATTCTTATATGCTGAATCTGAAGTATCTTCTTCCATTTCTCCACAATGGTCGAAGGACGAAGATAGCATGTATTGCTATCTTGCTTTAGGTTCCATACGTTTTCTCAATTTGAAGGTAAAAAACTCAATGACGCCTCATGAATGTAGCCAATCCACATCCTAGTCCCCAAACCTCCGTTAAAACTCGCTTAATTGCGTATGGACTGGCTGAATTTTGACTTTGTAAATGAATTTACTAGTTTGGGGTATGCATGGCCAATCTAACCTGCAATGCTCAATAAAGGAAATTCGCCTAATTCGGTCTTAAATTGTCAATTTTTGGAGGGAAAGTTGTATTTATCAGCTTAGCGTAGAATTTACTTAGCCAACTCCCGGACAAGCTTCCACCTTAACCATATATTGAATACACCCTCATTAGAGGGTATGGCTCACTCTTCTAGGGATTATTACTCGATTTTGATCTTGTTTTCCCCATCCACTAATGTGGAGTACGTTTTGGTACCTTGAATTTGGGGCAGACATACAAAATGTGTGACAAGACTTTCAACTAAAAGCCCTATATTAAGGGGTAGCATCCTCTAACAAGGAACTCATTCCAACCTATGTTCAAATGTTCTCTACTCTATTATTCAGTTTTTTTTTTTGCTTTCATTGGCTCTCTAATCCTCGGGCTTTTTTGTTGTATCCTTTGTCAGAGAGTGGAGGAAGATCTAAATCATTTATTCTGGAGTTGTGATTATGCTCAGTTGGTTTGGAATTACTTCCTTGGTGTGTTTAACCCTCAACTTACTTGAGACATAGCTTTTAGTGATATGATTCAGGAGCTTCTCCTCCGTCGGTCGTTTTAGGGAAAGGATAATTTTTTTATGGCAAACCAGAGTTTGAGCTTTATCGTGGGAGTGTTTGGAGGGACAGAAATGGTAGAATCTTTAGAGGGTTTAGACGGATGCTTTTGATGTTTGGTTCCTTGTGAGATTTAATGTTTCTCTCTAAGCGTTGATGCCTTATTTCTTTTGTAATTATTTGTTAGGTCTTATTTTGCTTGATTGGAGTCCCTTTCGGTAGGGTTTCTCCCTTTTTTGGGGTTTTCTTTTGTATGCCCTTGTTTTCTAACTTGTCAATTAATATGTCTTAGGCATACACGTCAGTGGTCAACTAACTCCATCATCTTTTTTTATTTCTAGCAAGTAGAGACCAGTTCTTGATAGTATATATATATATATATATATATATATATTTTGTCTTGAATTCATGTTTAGAAACCTTTTTACAAGACAAAAATAGAATTTGATGTTAAGCACACATTTGACAGGATAGTTTTTGGAACAAAAAAGAATTATTTTACTTGTTTCATGTTGTGCCAAGTTTACTATGTACACTCATTACTTTTTCCTGCCTTTTTTAAGTTCAACTACATGGGGTGAAGATTTTTTAGGCTATTGAGGTTCATGATTTGAGGCTTGCCTTTGAGGAAAAACTCTAACGCTTAGCTTTGAGAGTTTCGCCTCTCATAGAAGAGGCTTATGCCTTTGTAATGATTAGAAGAATAGCATTATTTTGCCTCATTCTTCAAAACTTGAACTATTACTACTTTCTCTGTTGTGACTTTAAAGGTATTGAAGACAAAACTTTATGGTATAAGTCAATCCTATAAATGATAATAGTAGTGAGGTTAGTGATATCCTCTTAGAATATTTTGTTTAAGTGATAACTAAATGGAGTGGGCCTTTTTATTCTTTTATATGACTAGTTTAGTAATACTTGGTCATACCAATTTTTACGATTTGTTAAATGTGTTAAGTTAAATTTGAGGCTTATGCCTTGCTTCTTCAAGAGGAAAATACTCATGGTTCTTTAACATTTTAAAACATTGGTGAAAATTTAAACTTTTTGACTTTTTAATTGGGGATCAACGTTAATTGGTTGAATTGTGATCAAGTTGATGTACATACTCATTACTTCTAATTGGGAATGAAAAAAAAAAAAAAAACGAAAATAGAATATATATTTTGCAATAGTTCTAAAACCAAAGACAATAGATAATAAAAGTTCCTCCTTTTTGGAGATTTCCAAGAGAGTTTTCATTTTTCCCATTAAATTAGTAGAGAAAGTTAAGCTCATCGAATTGGGTTCAGAAGTAAGAAATGAAATGTAATAGATGGGGTTGAAGGATAAATTCAAACACTCACCCACATGCCTTTCAACCCCTGTAATGGTTGTTACTGAGGAAAGAGTTGGAAATTGACAAAAAGTTTGCAGATATAAACACCCTGTCATCTTGAATGTGGGGAGTATTCAAGTGTTTGGCTTTTACAACTAAGAAATCTTGACCTTTTTGATACAGATTTGATGTCTTGAACTATTCCATTCTGCTGCACGAGAATTGAGTAATTTCTATCATGGAACTTGGAGGCAGTTACATGTTGGATGATCTCATTGTACATTTAATCTAAACTTACATTTAGAGGGCCTAATATGAATGATACCTTTATGCATAGTGATTGCCTTTTCATTTTAGGGAGAGTTTTAGAGATCTTTGATTGTAATAAATGAAGATGATTGAACTTAATGTTCTTGATTCTCTTTTGTTGTATGTGGAGTTCAGAAGACCCCCCGCCCTTCTCCTTTTTAGTTGATGTTGAAGTAATTACTTGAACTTTTGTAGGTGCGGGTGTAAACTTTTGTACCCAATATGTCCAGTTATCATGGGGATGATACTGATTACATGGCTGATGAGTACGAAATGGAAGACATAGATGATGATATGGATGATGAGTATCATGATAGAGAAGTGGAAGGCTCAGATTCTGATGCTGATGAATTCCACTCGGTATGTGATACATTGATAAATTATTGGACTTAGATTTACTCATAGTGATCTCTATGTGATCGTCAAATTTTTGCATTAATGCATTATATGTCAAAGTTACTCTATTGTCTAGTTTGTACCAATTCTTAATGTTGGCCTTATTGAATATTTGAATTCCTGAATGACATTATATACAGAGTAGTAGAATAGTTGATACCACTGCAGCTCAAGCGAGAAGAGGAATAGACATTCAAGGGATTCCTTGGGAGAGGCTTAGCATTACTAGAGAGAAGTACAGGAAAACTAGGCTTGAACAGTACAAGAACTATGAAAATATCCCAAATTCAGGAGAAGGGTCAGAGAAGGTAAATGATCTCTGCAATCTATGCCCTCCTCCCCCCAAGTTGTGAGCTATATTTTACACTGGTAATTCCAATATCTTATTTGTGACTTCTACAATATGATGTGAATAGGATTGCAAGGTTACGGGGAAAGCACATTCATACTATGACTTTTATCGAAATTCAAGATCTGTGAAATCGACCATTCTTCATTTTCAGGTATACTTAATCAAGTATTCTGTGAAATCTACTTGATTCTTATTAGTTTCTGTTGGTGTAAATTTTGTGCGCCTTTCAATATTTTAAACTTATCCTTTCTTTGTGCCAATTGGAAGACCTTTTCATAACTTGTTTAGGTTGGGAGTTTTCTTCTGTTTTGCTTGGGAACATATTTGTTTTTTTTTTATTATTCTTTAGTGTTCTTATTGTGACTAATTTATAGCCTCCTGTAGAGGAGGATTTCACTGTTGTCACCAAGATTTATGTATGACATTTGTGATTGCAGTGTTCTCTTGGATGTCATAGCATGAAATATATATTTTTGGTACAAGAAATCGAGCTTTGATTGAGAGAAATGATAGAATATACAAGTACATACCCGAAAAAAAAAGCATACAAAAGGAATCCTGAATTAGAGGAAATGACTCCAATTCAAAAGAATACAACCAAGTTAATAATGAAAAAAAATCCGATTAACGGACCATAAAAATGTGTTAAATCTCACTACCTCCCACACCTCCTGTGATCGCTCCACCCCTCTAAAAGTTCTACTATTTCTCTCTGAATCACACTCCCACATTATACCGAAACAACAAGCATGCCACAAACTCTCCCTTTGTCCCGAAAAGGAGAATTGATCACAAGTGCAGAAATCTTTATATGGAATAATTCTTGGTGCATGCCATGGCGTAATATCCTTCATTTGTATGCCATATGTTGTAATGTTTATTTGAATTTGATGCATGTGGCTGAATCAAACTTTTTGTTGTTGGATAATAGTTGAGGAACTTAGTATGGGCGACATCAAAGCATGATGCATACCTTCTATCACATTTTTCTGTAATTCATTGGTCATCATTATCGTGCACCAAGTCTGAAGTACTCAATGTTTCGGGCCATGTGGCACCTACAGAGGTTAGTGTATTGACTGCATGATTAGCTTTCCATATTATTGATACTCACTTGTGTTGCTTTAAAGTTTAACCTTTTGAGTCTGATGTAATACAGAAGCACCCTGGGAGCTTATTAGAGGGATTTACACAGACACAAGTCAGTACACTTGCAGTGAAAGATAATCTACTTGTTGCTGGGGGATTTCAGGGAGAGCTTATTTGCAAGGTAAGTTATTCATCTTCTTTTATTCTTGACAAGAAAAGCATATTTCATTGCTATCAATATCGGAAGATACAAAAAGAGGGGTGGGACGTAAGGCATCTTCCTAGCCTCGTGAAGGGTTGATGAGAAAAATTAGGTGTACAAAGCCCAAGTAAAGCACTTTAACTTGGGGCTGTTAATGAGCGTTGTTAGAAAAATGTTGCCAAAAAACTTAATGCCCATCCTGAAGAATCTTGTTGCTCCTCTGTATCCAAATAACCCAGAGAACGATTTTAGAAAGAAATTTCCATTGGATTGTAGCTAAGTCATCCCAAAGCTTACACAAGAAGTTTTAGCACCTCGTGTATTAGAAAGAATGAAGGGGTGGTTTACAGTGCATTGGTTAGTGATTTGAAAACAGGAATTTGAAAATAAGAGGTTCCATGAATAGCTTTTCATGCTTTTAATGTTTTTGAACAAGTGATTGGGAGCCGATTTGGAAACGGGATCCCAGTTTAAATAGTTGTTTAATATGCTTTTGATAATATATTTATAAACTATAAAAATAGTTGTAGTTACCAATTAAATTTTATGTTCAATATCAACTATTATTAATTAATTTATGATCATATTCTATTTTATAAATTTTGTATGGCTATTATTTTACAGTATTATATAATTTAAAATATTATTTTATACATATTCTAATTTAGCAAAAATGAAGTGTATTTATGTTTATCAAATTCAAAATCTGAATACAACAAAATCTGTATTAATTTAAAATATATTATATTATTCAAATTCAAAATTTGGATACAACAAAAACTTTAAAAATGTCATTTTTAGGATTTCTACTATTTGGATCACATAATCCAAAATTAGTTTTAAAAAACAAATCTTCCAAACGAGTATTCACTGAATCTATTTGACTTGGTGCATTTGAGAACATAAAACATATTCCTGATTGCCTATCAAATAGGCCTTTATGTTTCCCCTCCAATTTTATAGTCAGCAAAAATGTGGGGCTAGATATAGATATCTGATTTTCTTTTTTGATTTTATATTGGATGTTCTGTTCCGCTTCCTGAGAGGCAACATTTTCATTTATCAAAGCAAACAACCAAAGAAACAGGGAGCTGAAACAAACAAAAGCAAAAGCTAAAGAAAAAAAAAAAACTTTGAGCAAAGGGGTTCTAGATGTTAAGGATATGAACAAAAGTTAAGTGTTAAAGTCTTTGGTCACGAACATATTGAGAGAGGCATAGAACTTGAACCTAACTGTATTTTGAACCTCCTCTCAAAACATCTCCTTACAATCCTCATCTTTCTCGAGTCAGATGTTCTACTACTACTTCTGTGTGACCAGAACTATTATGTGCCAAGAGAACACTGGAAGTTGATAAAAGTGTCCCCCTCTAGACCACGTGGTCCAAATTCTGTAAAGCACATTTACACAAAGCACATCATTGCGGGCCTATTAGCATGTAGGAGGAAATGGAAGTCCTCTGCATGAAATTAATAGTGTTAGTCCTCCAATTGTTAGACAGGAATAAACATTCGTTGGAATTTTGTTAGACAGAAGCTAACGTTCTTTGGAACTCTAATCTTCCACAATGAAGAGATCAAAGAAGACTTTGGAGGGGGTGAACCGCACAAGAGGGGAAAAGAAAAAATAAATTGAAAAAAAATTGCATTTTGTCCTTCTTGCTTGCTGAAAAGAATAAAGTCTTGGGACATTAGAAATCTGCCTCTGTCCTCCTCTTCTTCTTCTAATGGTTATCTTTGATCCAAGGTGAAAAAAAAGCGCCAATAATAAAGAGTTTGAAGAAGTGACCTCAGAGACTTACCTATTGAAAGCAAGTGGCCAAACCAAAATAGTGAGAAACAAAATCCTTGGAAGGCGGAGAACAGTGATTTGTAGGAGAAAGTATCAATAAAGATTGGAAATAAAGATTGGAAATAAAGATGAAGGAAGAGTAGATAGAGGAAGGACTCCCTTGTCTAACAATCCATCCCTTGACTAAAGAAAAGGCCATAATCGTTTAGCTCAAAGGGTCTCAATACAAACTCTCAACTTAACTCTACTCAACTGATCTTATTCAACTGGTCTTGAATCCCATTTAACTAATTGAGAACCCTTGGCTTCCTTTCCATTCCCTTGAATCAAAATTCGATCTAATAGATGAGGGGATCTTAAACTCGAACAAGAAATATATAGGGATCTCTTATTACACAAACTGAATAAGAGGTAACCTTACCACCTTAAAGTATAATGCTTTTTTTCTCCTCTATAGGATTTTTTAAAATTTAATGCCCTTGGGATTCCAAATGACAAATAGGAGGGGGTAACTCCCATGAGTATGCCTAAGTGGCAGCTTCATACCCAACTCACACTCATCTAACCAATTTAGACAAGTTGCAATTGATGCCAACCGTCAAATCCTTGCTCTGTTAATTTTGAGTTTGTGTATGAGCTCAAACACAACTAAAAATATTATTAAATTTAGCTCACCTAACCAAACATCAATTGGTTAAAGCATTGTATCAGATGGATTTCTTCCCTCCCTACATGAAATTTCTCAATGATTCCTACCCGTTGAACCTGGATTGCCCTATCTTAAATCCCTAAACGCTTGGACCTACCCTTGGGTTTACCATTGACTATATAGAAATAATTGATCGACTAAAGGCAATTCTAGACTCAAAATCTTCGCCAAACCCAATTCCTTTCCTCCACAATACCTTATCCAACAAGTCTCAATCTGCATGATCATAAGCTTTCCATACTATTACCTAATAATAGGCTCTTCAATCTTTGAGCTTATAAGCCCGGAAATCTTCAATTACTTCATCATCAATAAGGACATCGAGAATTTTCTTGCTCATAATAAAAGCACCTTGAGAGTTAAACAACATTTGGGGGACTTGCCTAAGTCTATTAGCCCAAACTGTTGGAGAAAAAAGCTTTTCCTGTTCTACCGATCATGGAGAATTAAAGATCTCTTGGTGAGGGGGTTAAGTAAAAACTGTATCCAAATATTCCTTGATAACCGTTTTCCAGATTATATATTAAAGGGCCTTGGAGATCTATTTTGTTGGATTTGAACCTCGTTCATAAGAGGATTACAAAAAAATTGGGGAGTGGGGCTAGTACATCATTTTGGCATGACCACTGTCTGTGAGAGGAAACGCTAGCTGAACATTACCCTCACATATACTCTCTGTCCTTAAACAAAGACAAATCTATCCAGGGCTTATGGAATGAATATCATTGTGGCTGAAATCTTAACTTGAGAAGAAACCTCACTGATGATGAGATTGAAGAGTGGATTCCACTCATGCATCATTTAAATATTGATTAATTGACACTTACCAAAGGTCATTGGATTTGGAAGCTAGATGTAATGATCCAGATTTTTATTTCCAAATATGACATGATAATATATTGTAGTATTTATTCTTGCCGGAAAATATGCATGATTTCCGGCGAGACAATTATTGCCTTAATGGGAAACGTTCTTGGACTTTTTATATCTCTATGCACAACCTCTCAGCATCCCTTGGAACGATTTTCTCCCAAACTTGTTGAGTGTGTTTGAGAGAGTAGAAAATCGAGAGTTTTCGAGAAGGGAAGTTGAGTGGTTGTTTTAGTGAAGAGCTGTGGACCAACTTGGGTATTCGGAGTTTCGGATCGTTAGTTGGGTGGAGTTGTCGCACAAGTTTTCGGAGGAAGAACCGAGTGGAAGTAAGGTTGTCGACGTTGGGATCGCTGTGTGCTCGTCGAAAATCAGCGTTGAGGATGTTGCGTGGAAGCGGAGAAGGCTGCGGCGTGTCGTTGGAATCGGCGAGGCAGAAAGTCATTAGTGTTTCGTTGTTTTTCGGGTAAGGAAGACAAGTTGTTGGATTTGGGTCGGCTCTCCTCGTATACCCGCGACCCAACAGCCTGTTGTTAATCCCCACTCCAGCCCACATCCCAGGTGAGAACGCGGGTCGCGTGCACGTTCGGCCCAACATCGTGGCTCCAGATTCGGCTTTGCATGAGTGCACAATTGTGGCTCGGCTCGCACATGTACAAACGGTCGGCTCGACTCCATCGGATTCCTCGGCTTGGCGGCGGCTCGGAATACTCATAATATATCGATTTCTAGGTTTTCAGCCCTTCCGAAGCCATTTCTGCCCTTGTTTTTGCCTTCTGAGGTCAGTATGACTCTTAATAGTAAAAAACAGGTTATGTTAGGGGTTTACCTTGATAATTAACATGAGGGTTAGTTTGTTTACGGTATGAAAAGTTTCTAAGTATATTATGTGGTTCTTATAGGAAGTAGTTAGTTTACTGTGAGTAACTTCGGCCAAGGCCATCGAGGTAAGTGACTTTACTGTTGGAGTTAGTCTATTTTATGTTGTATGTTGGTGCATGCCCTGTGACTTTTTCATGCACCATATTTTATGTGATATGACCAAGTTATGCCTTGATTGTGTTTTTCTGGCAATGTTATGAAATGCTATGGATGTTATGATATTATTACATGCTATGAATGTGTTGAACGTTGTTATGCATTCACGTAGCATGATTGAGTAATGTATGGAATGTATAAAGGAAATAACACGTATTTCGTATTACGTAATATACCAAAAAATGAGCTAATATTCTTGATAGACTTTTAAGAAAGATGCCTTCGTTGGTTGGTCTATTTTGTTGCATTTTATTTTGGTGGGCAGAGGAAGACTTGAATCGTTTACTTTGGAACTGCAACTGTGTGCTATCTGTATGGAGTTACTTTTCTTTAGGGTTTTGGTTTTCAGCTAGATCGTCACAATGTCTTTAGTGAAATGAATGAGGAGTTCATTCTCCATCTGTTGCTTTAGGAAAAGGAGGTATTTATGGCAAGCCCGGGTGTGTGCTTTGTTGTGGGACTCTTGGAGGAGAGGAACAATAGAATATTCAGAGGAGTGGAAATGATACTATTTTGTTTGGTCTCTTTTTAGGTTCTATGTTTCTCTCTTGGCATCAGTGACAAATTCTTTTTGTAATTGTTAGGTCTTATTTTTCTTGATTCAAGTCCTTTCCTATTGGGATGCTTCCTTTTGGGCGTATTTTATTTTTTAGTTGTCCTTGTACTCATATTCCCAATAAAAATTGGCTTTTAATCCAAAAAAAGAGAAAAAAGAAAGAAATAAAGATGGTCTTTCATTGAGTCATGTGATTATAATTATAATTATGGCTAATGTTTGTTTTTACCTTGCTTTATTGCAGAATCTTGACCGCCCAGGTGTTAGTTTTTGTTCCAGAACAACTTACGATGATAATGCTATAACTAATGCTGTTGAGATATATAGCAGCGCTAGGTATATTTCCACGCTCTCTTGGTTAAGCAGGTATTTGTACAGCTTTCCTTCTATGAACGTTATTTTGAACGTATTCCAAAATTTCCAGTGGTGCAGTTCATTTCACTGCTTCTAATAATGATTCTGGAGTCAGAGATTTTGATATGGAGAAATTTCAGCTTTCCAAGCACTTCTGTTTTCCTTGGCCAGTTAATGTAAGTCTCTGAATTCTACTTCTAAACGGAACACCCTTGTGTTTTCCCGTTTTCAATTGGTTGATTAATACTTATCTTAAGTTTCTCATGTGTATATGATATTTTGTTCCCAATTACTTAAAGAACTAATGGCAATGCGGTGGAATCACGTTCATTTTTCGGTGGTACTGAAAGTAACGATAAGTTTAGTGAGTAGAAAGATAATGTGTTGCATTTTTGGTTGCCTGCATGGCCCGTCTTGGTCACCAGTTACGTTCTGGGTACCATCAAGTGTGTGCCTATACTCAGATTATGTAGGATAATACATGGTAGACCTTGGTGTTGTTGAAATGTTCATTTTAACTTGTTTGTATGTGTGCAAATATTTGTAACAATGTGACGCGTTGGCCGAGTGGTTAAGGCGTGTGCCTGCTAAGTACATGGGGTTTCCAAATATTTGTAACTTAATCTTATACTTTTGTCTCATATTCATGTCTAATGGGTCATTTATTATTGTGTGGTATCAATATTACCAATATTTCAGCATGCTGCCTTGAACCCAGATGGTAAACTTCTTGTGATTGTTGGTGACAATCCTGAAGGCTTATTGGTGGACTCACAAACTGGAAAGGTACTCGTAATAGCGTCAGCAGGATCGTCGTTTTGGTAAATCATCTGCTGACTTATTGAAAGTACATTATTTTTGCAGACGGTTGCACCTCTATGTGGACACTTGGATTTTTCATTTGCATCGGCATGGCATTCAGATGGCATTACCTTTGCCACTGGAAACCAGGACAAAACTTGCAGAATTTGGGATGTAAGAAACTTATCAAAGTCAGTAGCTGCTCTGAAAGGCAACCTCGGAGCCATTCGATCCATCCGCTATTCCTCGGATGGTCAGTACATGGCAATGGCAGAACCAGCAGACTTCGTGCACGTGTTCGACGTGAAAAGCGGGTACGAGAAAGAGCAAGAAATAGACTTCTTTGGAGAGATCTCAGGTGTGTCGTTTAGTCCAGACACAGAGTCACTTTTCATTGGAGTATGGGATCGAACATACGGGAGCCTACTCGAGTACCATAGACGAAGAAATTACAGTTACCTAGATTCGTTGTACTGAGATTGAAAGAGTAAAAGAAAAGGAAAGAAACTCGGGGGAATAATAATAAGAAGGGGTGGGGTGAAAGTGAAAATTGTTTAATTAACATAGTAAGATGTAGTAAATTTGTTGTAATTTGTTAAAGTGTATATTTAGTGTGGTGTGAAACAATAGGGTTATATGTATTATGATGATGATGATTTGATGACACTTTGGTTTGGAAGGGACAATTTGAGTGTATGCAGAAGGGGGAGTGTAAGTAAAGAAAGGCTTGTGGGGGATGGCATGGTAAATTAATAGATGGCCAGGGTGTCTGTCACCTTTTTGCATATCACTCTTCACAAATTTATGTTATTACAAACATCAGACTTGCAAATGTTGCGTTCATATCGATCCATAGACTATTTTTGTTCATATATATTGCGTTTTTTTTATAAAATATTTACCAATGGTTGCGTTCACTAATTTCTTGGTACGACACAGTTCATTTCTTAGAGGTTTTTGAGTCATTTTTTGGTTCATGAAGCTTGCGATTAGCAAAAACGAGCACTCCTAATTTGAGTATAGCATCTAGATTATATATATATATATATATATATATATATATAAAAGTGCAAATATTACATTTGTGTTATATGGAAAGCGGAAGTAGAATTGACTATACTCATACAATGACAAACAAAAAAAAAAAAGCAGAAAGATGCACGGATTAACGTAGTTTAACAAAGTGTTTATAAGTATCTCACACTATAAAGTTGCACTTACAAAATTAAACACAAAATGCAAAATGACATTAGACAAACCTTTATATAAATGTAGTAACACTAATCTAATCTGATTCATGTACCAATATGGGATATGGGAGATGAACTAGATGAATCCAATAAATTTGAGAGAATTTACTAAAAGTATTTAGAAATCCAAAAATTTTACGAACTAATTCTTCGTAACAATTCTGAACCGTTTGACATTTCATAAATGTTTCAAAAGTACATCTAGAGTAGAAATCTATTAGAATGTCGGAGAGAAATTAGAACCTAAAAATATTATTAAAACTTTAGAGGTATTTTTTAGACAAAGTGTACCGTTCAATAGTATTTTTATTAATTTAGTCTATTTTGTAACTCGATCGTACTCCTAAACATAAAAACATTTTGTAATCTATAAATCATAAAAATATAAAAACCATAAAATATAATTATAATTATTAAAATGTTATTATTTGTCTTGTTATTTAGTTAATTAGATAAAGATATTAATTACATAATTGGATTATGGTGTTTAACATTTAGATATTTATATTAAATATTAAATAAAATATTTTAGTGAATTTTTAATTGTTTTTATTTTAATAAATATATATATTAGCATTCAAATTTGGTTTACCGGCCGTGGAACCGACATTGGGCATTTGGATTAAGAGCATTGGACCCGATTCGTAACCTCACCCTCACCCACGACCATTTTTCTTCGTTCTGACTTACAAATTCGCAGACCGATCATCAATCAATTAGAAGGGGGACTTCTGCGGTTTATCTTGTATGTTCCTTCATGTATTTATGTGTTCTAGCGCATCAAGTTTACTTTTTTGTTCTTTGAATTCGATTCCAATCAAGTTTATTGAGCTAGGGTTTTCTCTGGTTTGTGTGGGGTACCCTTTTCACGTTATAGGGAATTTTCGTTTTTATATGCTGAATCTGAAGTGTAACTTCTTCAATTTTCTTGGCATTTGAAGGCCCGAGGCGACGAGGAAAAAATCTAGAGATGACTACTGCAGCTCGACCAACATGGGCACCGGCTAAAGGTGGAAATGAACAAGGTGGCACTCGAATTTTCGGCCCATCCCAGAAATATTCATCCAGAGATATTGCTTCTCATACGACCTTGAAACCCAGGTGCGTGTATTTAAGAGATGTAGCTGTTTCTTGTGGTAGGAAGATGGGGCAGAGAGCGCTTTTAGTTTTCCTTTGGTTGAGTTCTTTGTACCAAGTCTCTCTTTCTTGGTTGATTCTAATCGTCTGTGCGCTGTGACTTCTGAGGGATGATGATCGCACATCCATACAGGAATTCATTAGGATTTTGTTTGCTACGTGCGTTGAGTTTTCTAGTGAGTGTAGAGTTTTTAACTGGTGAATTGGTTTACTGGTAGACCTTTTCAGGTGATGATTACATCTTTTTGTAGTTGGTTTTAATGTGGATGCGATCTGGTGAACAGAATTTTCATTCAGTTTACCTTGATCTTAGCCGAGGTAAACTTGGTTAATAGTCCATATCCACTAATTCTCAAGAAACTTTGTCCATTCCAAGAACTCCTGGAGACGACAAATTTTTTAGTATATTAAACTTTCCACTTGAGGCTTGAACTCAAAACTTTGGAAAATCTCTCGAGCTTACCGAGTCCTTGCCTATGATCTCTCTGGGTGTTTAGCCAATGTGAAACGTAGAACGATTTTAATCAATTGGGATTCTGCTGCAGTTCATCCTCGTTTATTTTTTATTCACAAGGATAATGATCAATTTAATACCTAATTAATTTTCCCAGTCACACACATTGAGGTGGAGGCTGGGCTTTCTTTCTGTATTGATCCTGTCCTAAAAGGATTTAACTGTTCCTACAATGGACTTCACAGCAATTCCTTACCACTGGCAATCTCTTTTTCTTCTCGTTACAAAATGGAGGGATAATTCCAAAATGGAAATATAAAAAATCAAGGGGTTAAATGTCAACCCACTATGAGACCTATAAGCAATTGTTTTGTTATTTTCAAATAGTTTTATCTATCCTTTTCTGCACAAGGGAAAAAAACGAAGGAAAAACAATGAAACCAAAGGAAACGAAGTAGGGGTTTAGTTTTTATAGACCATTGTATGCTTGGCCATAAACAATTGAGGGCAGTGGGCACTTGTCAAATGAGTTATTTGAACTGATTTTAGGGATAATGACTTCATGCTGGTAATTATCTTCTAACCCTTTAGATAAATTTTTATTGATATGAATGAAATTACTGAAGGGGCTCTAAAGGAGTTACAAGAACCTCTTCCATTTGTGTGTATGGAAGTTAAAGAAGTGTTAAAAGTAATATTTGACTTGATACACCAAGTGATGTTTGAAAGGACAATAGAATCATAGATTTGAGTAATGGTTATCTTTCCAAAGTTAGGTTTTTCTTTTGCGTTCCAAGAAAATATATCATAGCTCACAGGAAAGATGTCCTGATCCTTTTGTCTTTGATCAAGGGGTTTGAGTTTAGGTTTGGGAGGAGGGACAATTGCGTTTGGAGTCCCAACCGCTTTGGGAGCTTCTCTTATAGCTCATTCTTTCATTCTTTTGTTGTTTGTTGAATTTTTCTCTCTAGTGAGTGTCTATTTTCTTCTCCGTCAAGATGATAAGTTCCAAAGTATGTCAAAAAAGAATCAAACTCTCCTCCAAAGAGTTCGTTTAATGATAAAAGTTATTTTTCTTCCTTCATAAAGGATTGTGACCTTGAGATTTACGAGATTGAAGCATGGGATCTCAATGTCAAAATGGACATAACTTAATAGTAATTGATATGTACTCCTTCCCTCATGGTCGGAGGTTCAAATCTCCATGACCTCACGCATGGTACTCAAAAGGAGGGGGAAAAAAGGAAAAAACATAGAATCCTTATCTGAAGCTTGTTTGTTTGTTTGTTTTTTTTTTTTTTTTTTTTTTTTTTTTTTTTTTTTTTTTTTTTT
>NW_019268598.1:438602-563452 GCF_002738365.1 Cucurbita moschata | reverse complement strand
TTTTTTTTTTTTTTGTTTTTTTTTTTTTTTTTTTTTTCGATGATGTATTCTCGAAGTACTTGCCTAATCTGCTGTGTGGTTTTTCTAGTACCTTATTAATTTTTGTTGTTTTTTTCTTTAGTTTTTGATTCGATGGATTGAGTTTATTTCCATTTAAACCTTATTTTCGATATACTGGATGAAGTTCTTTGGGTTGTTTATATCTGCCTGGCGATTTTTGGTACAAAGTGTTTTTAGATTTGTGGCAGCTTCCTTGTTTGGTCTGCAGAAGGCATTAGGAGCAGCTGGGTGGTCATTTTTGTCTGGTTTCTCTAGTTGAACATTTTCTTTGGTTTTTTGGGATCTTTATTATGGGATAGTTTTGATTTTGGTTAGTCTTATTGTTTGTGGAAGCTAATTTGTAATTCTTTCTTGGCGGTTGCTGTTTTGGCCTTTTTTCTTGGTCGGTTGTTTTGGTTGGTCGATGTTTTTTTCTTCTTCCCCTGTTTCCTTTAACTTTTTGTATCTTTTCATTTATGAATAAGAAGTTGTTTCTTGTTAAAAAAAAAAGTTTAGTTTTGAAGATAGTAGATATTTTACAATTGCATTGGCAATAAAGATAGAACCTGTGATTTGCGTGCCTGTTATAAAGACAAAGTGATTAGAGGATATGGTGTTAGGTAGCACTTGCTTGAGGCTTTCACTTGGAAGATAAGTCTCAAGAGTTTTGAAGACTAAGAGTAATGAATCCATTTTGAAGATAAGTCTCAGGAGCAACTTAAAAAAATCAGGTTTAAGGATATTCACACTCTTTCTGAGTTCATTGAAAAACAGAAGAAATCAGATTTGAAGATGTTCCAACTCTTTCAAAAGGATTCCGTTGTAAACCACCTACCTAAGGCTTTAATTGTTGCACAAAAAGTTTCATGCCTCTGATTTTCTCCACGTCAAAGGTTCTTGAGGAGCATGAAGCAATTAAGGTTCTAGAGAATCTATTTGGGAGATTTTCCTTTGGATAAACATTGAGAAAGGAAAGCCGACCTTCCTTTTCTAGTAGTGAGTTAAATATAAGATTCTTGCATCTCATCTAGTAAGTTCTGAACTTATATGAGAGCAGGCCATGTGGAAGTACGAGGAATATTTTATCTCATAAAAAAGCCACAAGTTCTTCCATATGTTTTTTTTATTCGATAGTATGTCTTCTTGGAGAGTCAGATCGTGAAGGCTAGTTTTTACTGACTTTCTATTGGCAAATTTTGATAAGGCGAGAGTTTTACTCTCCTCTGAAGTATTCAACAACCCAATTTACTTGATATTCTTCAGCTTGGGAGTTTTACTCTCTTTCTGCTCTATACATTTATCATTAGGGGCCTATTTAAAAATTCAATGAACCACCCTCCACAAACATTATGAACGGGTTTTAAGTCTACGTATAGGAGAAGAGAGTGGCATCAACAAGTTCCCAATCGGCACTTTAACCTAGTATTACAAATTAGCCATATCTGCCCTGTTCGTCTGAGCTTCCATTATATATTTGTTATTGGCACCCATTTTGCTTTGTTTTATGTTTCCTCCGATACATTGCTGTTACTTTTTTTCCAAGATTTTTATGTCTCTAATTACTTGTCATTAATGATGCTTGTAGAAAGGAAGGTCAAGATACCCATGATGAATTGCAGAGGAGGAATCTCAGGGACGAGTTGGAAGATCGTGAAAGGAGGCATTTTTCATCAAAGAATAAGTCATATGGTAAAGACATCCATTCTTAAGAAAAATGTTTTTGTTTTGTTTTTTTTTCCTTTCATATCAGTCAAACATCATTTTTTCGGTTTTGTTGTCTGACCGTGTTTTCAATGAGTCTGTCATGTTTCCTTTATTTAATTTGCAGATGATAGAGAACATAGAAAAGGAAGCCAACTTCTGTTAGAAGGTGAATTCATCAGCTCCTGTATGCTTTCATTTAATAACACATTGAGTAATTATTTGCTTCACCAGTTTTTATTTATGATTATTAGGTGGAAAGAGAGATATCGAAGATCGGATTATTCCACGAAGTTTAGATGCTGACGATTCTGATGTGGATGTCAAAAGTGACAGTGAGAGGTAAGTTAGTTGGCTTTCCGTTAAACGTATTAGTTGCCTAGCCTTTTCTCTTCGCACTTGTCAATTACTCAGGCTTTTTATGATTCGAACCTTGGTCCAAGACCTGGTAATCTAGTTTGTTTTGGGGTTCAGTATTGAAATATCTGTTTTTATGTTAGTGATGACGACGACGAAGACAATGATGAGGATGATACTGAAGCGCTTTTGGCTGAGCTGGAACAAATAAAGAAGGAAAGAGCAGAGGAAAAGCTTCGAAAGGTGAGCCTTTTGTCCATCCATATAGCTTCATGATGTGAAGTTGTGCTTTTGCAGTACCTTTATTTTTCTCCAAGATTTTAGAAGAATGCACCATGGGTTGAGTGATTACTAACTGGGATCGTTCGAATGGTGTCGGTCAAATCTAAGATAAATGAACCGAGTTTGAATTTTGCTTCCTAAGTAACTTTAATCTGCATTATGATGTATAGGAAAGACAAGAGCGGGAGGAAGAGCTTAAAGTCAAAGAAGCGGAGTTACTCAGAGGAAATCCGCTGCTTAATGAGCAGCCTGCCTCTTTTAGTGTCAAAAGAAGGTTAGTTGGCCTGATTGAGCCATTTTCCATTACTAGTTTATTTGGTGCATCTAACGTGAAATTCCACTCTGATGATTGAACTTCCTTGTAACTTTTGGGACAGATGGGATGATGATGTTGTGTTCAAGAATCAGGCCCGTGGTGAAACAAAGACTCCCAAGCGCTTTATAAACGACACCATTAGGAATGACTTCCACCGAAAATTCTTGCAGAAGTACATGAAGTAACATGGTTATCAAAATCTAAGACCAAGTAAATCTAGAGTGAGGTGAGCCCTACAACTGTGTACGTATCATAACACGTTGAAAATACTCGACATTTGTTTTATCTGCATATCATAGCAACTTAAACATGCATCGAATGATCTAGTCTGTGTTCTCAATTGGACGAATGAGTATTAAAATGGTTTCATAAGAACCTGTCTTACCTCATATTTTACATGGAAATAATGCTTTTGTTCAAATATTAGATTGGCTGATTCTTTTATATAAGCAGAAGTAGGCACATAATCTGTAGGCGAGGATCATTACTAGTAGAATCCAAACTTCTTGTAAGCCACCGTTGAGGCTGACCGTGTCGAAGGACGCAGAAGACTGCAAAGTCTTGCAGCCTTGTGTGCTTTGACACTCATATAACTGGTCTCCTGAGTACTGCACTTTCAGTAGTAGTCTAAACCCATAATACATGAATGATAGGTATTTCATCCACCGCATGAACTTTGGTATATGCTGCAACAAACCCAGCCATAAAGTATAAAAGCTTACATAATCTGTGAGCTTTTTTCTGGGTTCTTAATAGGGTTTTCAACTTCCGTTCTCGCATGAATCCACATCAACATTTTACTGATATTTTCATCGATATTATCGTTCTCGAGAGAACAAAGTTGTGTTTAGAGGAACAACTTGTTTAAGAAGTTCATTTACAATCTAGATTGATTGGTTAAATTTTATTATTTTTCATGCTTGACATGGAAAAGAAGGGATTAGATACCTGTACATAGTAGCCTCCTGTTAAAAGAAATAACATGAGTATCAAGGAGGCAACCATCCCAGCCCTTCTGATACTCAAAACTGCAGCTCCAAACAGTTCTCCTGCCCCCTGATCACATAAAAGGAAGATGTTAAGTCTATCTAATCTCCCCTGTTCACAAATCATTCATGAACAAGACAATGTTGTAATAGTTTCAAACACCTGGCTTGTCACAGCTACCAATAGTATTGCAAACAATGTTAGCAAGAAACATGAAACTGTTCTCTTGAAATCAACCATGAAGTATAGAATGAGCATGAACAGTGTTGGATAGAGCACATGTGCAATCATGTCACAGAGCGTGCTGCTCACGTAGTACACGCTTAGTCGATACATATCTGCTTTCTGTTCTTTCACTAGATAGAGCTTTTCAAATGGGAACACATACACCGCTCCAAAGATTGATGAAGATGTCCAAAATATGCAAATGTAGAACAATAAGCCAATCTGAAAACAAGTTCAAAGTTGTACGATTAAGCTTTTGGATTTAGTGGTAGTTTACTGATATTGTGTTGAATGGTGTAAAAAACCGAAACAACGACCTGATCTCGCAACTGAGGTTCAGTGTCGATCTTGGATTTCCACCAAAGAAGTCCTAACAACAGTGCAACTCCAACAGCTTGAAGTAGCCTTAGCTTATCAAAGTAATCCTTACTCCTTTCTTTGAATGTTCTCTTTGCAACAATCCTAAATTGCTCCCACCAGCTTATTGTCCAATCCTTCCCAACTTGTACAGCTTGTTGTAGATGTTCTGGTGCCTTTGCAGCTTCATTCTTTGTTCTTTCTTGAACCTCCAACTGAGTTTTGTACTTGACTTGCAGATACTATTCACACATATCAAGAAAAATGGATGAAAAAACAAATCCTTTGGAAGTAATATGACAATATCTAAAGAGATACCCACCTTGATAATTGATTTGCCTGTGTCGAGCGAGCCTTGAGATGCCGATAGATCGTCGGGAAGACTTATATCGCCGACTTGTCCCGTTGCTAGATCAAGCAAGAACTCTGCAGGGTTCATGGAAATTTGTGGTGTAAATCTCAAAGATGAGAAGTATTCCATTGATTCTATAGCTTTCCCATAGTATACAGGATATCCTTCTGATATCAGCAAGAGTTTGTCAAACATGTGAAACATTCTGCTTGATGGCTGGTGTATGGTAGTGATTATTGTCCGTCCGGCCTGTGGAGTTTCATGTTTAATCTCAAGATATAACCATATTTGTACTTCAAAATTTCCTAATGGTACCTTGGCAAGTCCTTTGAGAACAAGAAGAAGCTTATTTGCCGAGTTCGAGTCAAGGCCAGAAGTCGGTTCGTCGAGTAATAAAAGTGAAGGATCGATAAGAACTTCATAGCCTATGCTTGTTCTCTTTCTTTCTCCTCCTGATATTCCTTTACCAAAATTACCACCAATCTTTGTGTTGCGACATCTGCAAGAAAACCATCATTTAAAAGAGTTAAAATTGAAGAATGGAACCTCACTAGCTACCATAACACACACACACACCTTTCAAGTCCTAGCTCCTTCACTATCATGTTGACTCTCTCGTACTTTTGCTGTCGGTTCATACTGTTCGGTAGCCGAAGAAACGCAGAGACGAGTAAGGTTTCTTCGACTGTCAATTGTGGGAACAACACGTCGTCTTGAGTCACAAAGCCAATCCTGTTACCAAAGAGTGGCTAAGAGGTTAGGACTTAGAACAACATTAGGCACTTGTTTGCTTCATAAACAGAGAAAGTGACCTTCTTTTAAGGGCAGTAGTGTATGTAATGTCATTATATGTAATATTTCCTTTGACATTTTCAAGTAATCTTCCTCCAATCACTTTCAATAACGTTGTTTTTCCACTGCCTGAAGCGCCCATCAAAGCAAGTATTTCCCCTGGCCCAACCCTTCCTGTTATTCCCTTTAGGATCCTCTTGTAGCTGTCTTGCTCCATCCTGCCTTGTGAGCCAACCCTTGATATCACTGCCTTCAATGGATTGTTCTTGGTGGAGCCTTGCTTGTTCTTCACTTTGTATTCCACATCTTCAAACTGCAAGACACGTTTCAAGTTCATAAACCAAAATGAAAAAAAGTAGTAAGAGAGTTTAAGGTTATCGTTAGGATCGATATTGTTTACTCGAACTGTGAGAAATCCGTCTAGACGAAATCTTTACCTTGAGAAAAATCGGAACATCTTCAAACTGCAAGTCAAGATATATGAAACAATACGTTCGAAAGTTTATAGACCAAAATGAAGAAAGTAGTATGAAAGTTTAAGGTTATCGTCACAAGATCCTACAACAAAGAACGACATTGTTTACTCAGGCGGTGGGAAACTTGTCTAGATGAGATCTTTACTTTGAAAACAAAGAAAAATGGTATATCTTCAAACTGTAAGTGAAGATATATGAAACAAACACGTTCGAAAGTTCATAAACCAAAATGAAGAAAGTAGTATGAAAACTTAGGGTTATCGTCACGAGAACCTAAAGCAAAGAACGACATTGTTTATGAGAGGCCCGTCTAGACGAAATCTTTACCTTGAAAAAAAACGAAACATCTTTAAACTGCAAATGAAGATATATGAAACAACGCGTTGAAAAGTTCATAAACCAAAACGAAGAAAGTAGGACGAAAACTTAAGGTTATCATCACGAGATCATAAAACAAAGAACAACATTGTTTATGAGAAACCAGTCTAGACGAAATCTCTACCTTGAGTAAAATCAAAATACCTTCAAACGGCAAGTAAAGATATATGAAACAACAACAGGTTCGAAAGCTCATAAACTAAAACGAAGAAAGTAGCATGAAAACTTAAGGTTATCGTCACGAGATCCTAAAACAAAGAACGACATTATTTAGTCAAAGAGTGAGAAACCCGCGTAGACAAAATCTTTACCTTGAGAAAAATCGGAAGCGGAGAACTCCGATTGGTATCACAAGTCTCAATTTGAATGTTAACCTCAGAGCGGATGTTTTTGGATGTAATTTGCATGGGTGAGGGAATGTCCTGAATTTCATCCTCTCTCCTAATTTCCATGTTGTTTAGAGAGAGAAAGAGAGGGAGAGGATTAAGAAGAGAAGAGTGTTTTGGAATGTGAAATAAGTATGGAATTAATAATGGGAGAGGTTTTTCAACTGTATCAGACCCAAAACTTGCCTACACATCAATGGCAGGATGCTGCTTGGTGACCCACAGCCTTCCCATGCTTATATTTTACTACTGTTTTGCTTCTATTTTACACACATAAAGTGCCATCATATTCAGGATTTTTCTAACTCTCCATGCCAACCCTATGAACTTTCTCGATCTAAATTTCGAACTACTCGGTAACTATTTCACTTCGTATGTTACCTATGAGTTTAACAAATGATTTCAAAATTCGACCAAAGCTACGGAAATTAGAAAAAGTATTCCTAAAAAACTTGTTTGCTTCCGAAATTTAACTATGAATGCCAAGATTTCATATAGTTTACAGAGAACGCCTAAAACGAACATTTCATATATGAAGTTGTTGACAACGGGAGACATAAAAAAGAGTGTTTCACCTTGAATAGGAAAATGTTCGATCTAGATAAATATAATAGATGAACTTCGTTTTGGTTTATGACATACATGGATCAATTACTCGTTAGGCTGACTTTATGAATGGTCTAACTATTTCTTATTTCTTTTCAAATTATTTATCACACTATATAAATTAAAATCTATTTTAATTTAAACCATTTTCAAATTTACTAAAATCTTGTTTAAAAAAAGTTTTTAACTCTTTTTTTTAACTTTTATTTATGACGGTCGAGATTGTTAATGTTATTTTTGAAATTTTATAGGTATTTTTTAAACATATACCATATTAGGTTGAATGACACTAACATATATGGGTCACGATGTATTTATAGATGTGTGTAATGAAGATTACATTGTAACAAACATGAAATCATAGATTTGGTAACAAAATCAAGAAATTACAGAAGATTTTTCTTGATTCATGGTAATAAACAAGTAAGATTATCTCACTAATACGATCTATTCCACGTACTCATTTGAACATTTTTAAAAAATTGGATGGTATTAGTGGAACGGATATATTTTTAAATTTTTTAATTAATTTAACCTATTGGGTAATTGTTTAGAATTTTTATTATTATTATTAATTTAGCCTCCAAAATTATTTGGTTCTTGTGTAACGAATCCATTTTCCCCGTCAGAAGTCTGAAGCGAAAAGGAAAACCGTAGAAATACGAACAGCGGCAATGGAGGAATCTCAGGAAATCCTACTGAATTCCCTCCAAAAATCGGGTGTTTCAGTCCCTCCAGATGTTTCCTCGATTCGGAACTTAACTCCTCCGCTCTTGTTCTCGATCTGTGCTCAAGTTTTGAATCGAATACATGGCCAAACTCAAATCCCCTACGCCACTTCTCTGCCGGACTCCGTCGCCGATCAGTTCAAGATATGTACTGAAATCGCTTCCGCTATTAAGGATCTGGGTTACATAGGAGATATGAGCTTCCACAAGGTATGTCCCCTTTTCTGTCTGCTTGAATTTCGGAAAATTTTGGGCGATTGCGAGAAATCTGTTTGCTTTTATACGAATATACTGATTCTGTTGTTGTTTCTATTTGGTTCATTTATGAATTTACTCGATTTTTGTAGACATGCATTGTGATCGTTCTGTTTCTATTAATGGTGATCAAAGTATACCCTAAAGTTTATGAGTACTGGAAACTTTTCAATGTCTAGGAACTAAATAGGATGTGTTCAAAAGGAGAGTCACAAATTTATAATCTGACGTTTGTATTTCTTTTGATCACTTAACTTCTTGGACATTAGCAAAAGCTAAGGCATTTGTTTTGGATATCCATTTGCTGTTGTACTTAGAAACAGACTACATGTGTTGCTTACAACAGTTCTTGTATCCATCTGAAGAGGACTTGTATAAGTTGATAAGATTCTTGGTGGAGAGACTTCCTGAAGTTTCTGATGGAAAAACCAAGGTTTTGGAAGATGTTGATGGTAGAAAAGAAACGAAAACTGACACTCTCAAATGCCACTATGTGTCGGGCCAATCAGACGATATCGACACTGATGATTCCGTTTTTACCCATCAGAAGGTCGAGAACAAACTTTCCGATCTTAATATTATTGCTGAAGAGACAAAATCTTCAGACTCCATTGTCGGTCGATTCTCTGATTCCGGTGAAGCAGCTATGGTTGATAACCTTGTTAATGCTCCCAAAGATCAGTCTGAGGTTTCAGGAAACGAATCAGTTGCAGTGCAGGGGAATAATGGACAAGTATCAATTTCCAGACATGAAGTTAGTTCTTACATTCAAAAGAATGATGAAGTAAGTTCTTCTTATGGCTTCTAACTTCAAACAATTATTAAAATCTGTTGTGTATAAGAGAAAAGAATGAAATGGTCAGCCCCTTGGGAAAAGGTTATTTGATTAGATGATATAAAGAATATTGTATATCTTCTATTCTTGTTTTAAATGAGAATTGAGGCTGAGAAATTTCAGGATCAAGAGATCAGACCATTGGAAGAGGTCAGTACAAAGGCTTCTGAATTAGAGCATCTTCATGTCGAGTTAGAAAGGTTGAAGGCAGCGACCGGAATTGTATTTGATGATAATCGTTTGATTGAAGTTCATCTTCAGGAACTGGAGGAGCAAATCAGTTCTAGAAAGCTGAATCTTCTTGCAGCGAAGTCGGGGTGGTGGGTCATCGTTTTAGTTTGATATCTGGATTAATTTTTATACTGCTTCTTCATTTTGAACTTAAAAACCCAAATTCAAAGAGTAGTCAAGTCCTAATACAAAGATATAGATCTCGTTTACTTTTTCTTTATCATTGAACTCTACAGGGCTGCAGAGAAGGAGCTTTTAGAAAATAAAAGGCGAAATCTTCAAGAATCACTATGTGCAAGTAATCCGAAGGCTCAAGAAAAGCTGCAAAAATTGAGAGAGTTTGAATTGGAAAAGCAGCTCATCGAGTCAGAAATCAGTAGGCGGTATGCTACTTCTCTGAATAGGAAGTGAATATGAATCCTTACTGAAATCTCTGAAATATTCTCAGTATATCTTAGTTATATTTTTCAAAATGAAACTATTGTCACAGGAAACTGATGCATTAGATGCGAAGTAATTTAGAGATACCCTCCATAGTCTTAGGTTTAGAATGAATTTTGGATTACTTTTGTAGGGTGAAAAATGCTTTCAGCTCATCAAAATCACTTTCCAAAATTTTGTAAAATTTTGTTGAACACAACTCGGTGTGAGAATCATTCGCACTCTTTATTAACACCAATTGAGAAGAGATTAGAAGACACTCTATAGAAACTACTTCCACTATGTGCTTTGAATTTCTTTTGATGAAGACGTTGGTAGGGTGGAGGAGTATTTATAGTAGAGAGTAGACAATTTATTCCTAAAATATCTAAAAATTTATTCCTAAAATTTATTCCGCAGCATTAGTTCTCATTCGCTGCACCATGTTGAGCTGACAGCGAAAGCTCTCATGTTTGCCAGTATTCAGTCCTTTTGTAAACAAGTCTTGCCCACTATTTTGTTACACGAACATAAGTGCTCTTAAAAATTGTAATAGTCCTTGAAAGCACTTAGTATCTCAAAGTACTTAATTGGTTTCTGTTCCAAAACTGCATACAGAAGAAGTTTTCCAATTAAACTTTTTTATAAAAAATCATCCGGAACTTACTATCAATTATCAATACCTTGGTTACATCTTAATCATTTGTGGTTTCTTGAGAAAGCTAGGTTTTGAAAAATCATTATCAACCTGTCTTTATATAAAGTGATAGCATAATTAGATCTTTTCCTTTTGGGGTGGGTGGGTTTGTCATATTAAATTTGATGTTACTGTATCAAAGAGTAATCTGTACTTTTGTGGAGAGTTTATGGGGATCTATTGCGTGTTATGTTAGCATTTATACTCAAAAGTCACTTCCCTGTTTCTCTTGTAGTCTTGACACCTTTCATCATTTTACTTTTTGGGTGGGTTGGGCAACTCGAAGAAAATTTCCTAAACATGATATGCAACACAAAAATTTATACAGTGGGGCGTCCTGTTGGCTTGTTATTATCTCTTGCTTGTGTCATACGATATTGATTTTTCCTCAAATATTGTTACACATTCTTCAGGGAGGAAGAAAATTATAATCTCTCAACAGAGCTTAAGAAGCAGCCAAAACAGGCATCGAGACGATCCTACATCGATAGGGTGAAAGAGATCACAAAAAATAGTCGGAAACAAGATACTGACATCGACCGAATCCTTAAAGAAACTAGAGAGCTTCAGCTAGAAAGTAACAATATTCAAGAACGCCTCCATAGAACCTACGCAATTGTGGATGAGCTAGTTCTCAGGTATGCACCATCGAACAAGTGAGAACTGAAACAGAACTATTACATCATTGCTTTAAGTGGCCTTAATTAGTTGTTTGACAATGATGTAGTAATAACGACCCGTTTCTCGTCCCTTATTTATGTTTCATACTCGACCGAAAAAAATCCACCTTTTATCATGCTTAGAAAACTAGCTGAAACTAATTCATATCCTGTGTAGGGAAGCAAAAAAAGAAGGCATAGGCAAGAAAGCACACAAACTTCTGACTAGTATCCATGAGAATTTCGGAGAGATCTCGAACAAAATCCTGTCTACGGATAGATTAAGAAGAGAAACTGCAGAATACGAGAAGAAGATAGCGGCCTCGGCATCTCGAAGTTTAGATTTTAACAAACTACAAGCTGATCTGGATGCTATCAGGAGGGAAAATAGTTGCCTAGAGCAAAATCTCTGCCATAAAAAACCCATTGACCAAATGTAGAATGTTTTCTGGATTTCTTTTGTTTAGTGTAAATCAATCATGCTTATTGCAACAATTACATTCTAGTGCAAAGGAGAAACAATTCAGATCAAATGACATCATCTGCTATTACTTAAATGGGTTCTTTTCATTAATTAGTTGGATTGTGATGCCTTATGCAACAAGCTTCTGTCTTTTGGCCATTAATTGTGGATTCAGTTGTGTATTGAAATAGAAGATTCATCATCATTCTTAAGGTTGGGTGTTCCTTGCTTTTCAAGTTACTTACCCAATTGGAACTTTGGTGGTTAAGCAGTCCTATGTCTCAGCCCTTAACATTTTGATACATCTCTTCTTCTTCCACCAGAAGAATTCTTCAAGGAAGCCATTCTTAGAAAGAAAAAAAAAAAAACATACATATGTAACCGTCTAAGTCTACCACTAGTAGGTATTGTCTTCTTAGAGCCAAATACCGAGCGATGTGTCAGCGAGGAGGCTGAGCTCCGAAGGGGATGGACATGAGCCGGTGTGCTAGCAAGGACGCTGGGCCTCGAAAGTGGGTGGATTGGGGGGTCTCACATTGATTGGAGAAGGGAACAAGTGTCAGCAAGGATGCTGGGGGGAATTGTGAGACCTTACCTCGGTTGGGGAGGAGAACGAAACGTTTTTTATAAGGGTGTGGAAACCTCTAGTTAGTAGACGCGTTTAAAAAACCTTGAGAGAAAGCACGAAAGGGAATGTCCAAAGTGGACAATATCTACTAATAATGAGCTCGAGCTATTACATGAGTCTTTGTTAATATATGTAATAAATATATTGCATCGTCATTATTTTAATGTAATAAATATGAAGTAGGAAGACTTGAAGATTGACCGTCCATTCATATTAGGCAATATTAGGCAATGGGTTGCCATAATAACAATAGTTTTAGACATTAATGAGAAGCAAGTGGTTAGTGTGTTTAGGACATTGACCTTTTCTACCTTGCATAGAATTCATGAAACCTTAACTTCTCCGTAAACAGCCAGTGTCGGTTTCAGATTTTATGCCCACACATGGACGTCTCAAAACCTGCCATGTGGCATCTACCATAGGACCCCACCACCACAAATCCACATAATCAAAATCATCTTTAAAAACACACAACCAAATCAATGCATTCCTTTCTTGTTTGTTTTGATTGTTGGGTAAATTTCCCCAATCATCTTTGAACATTGTTTCCTTTAAGCTTCTCCCTTTCTTCCCCAATGATTTTCTCTCACCATTTCTCCCCATCTTCCATTACCAGAGATTATCATCGCCATTGTTGCTGCTCCATTTCTTCCTTCCCTTTGTGATTTCAATATAGATATCTATTTGGACAGAAATGGGGCTTCTTGATTCTTTGTTGGATAGAGATTCAAGAAAGTTTATCAAACGAAAAGACAGCGATGCAGGAGAAGCTGGTAGGTTTTTTCAATCCTGTTTGGTTTATTTTCTTTTCCATTCAAAGGATTCGTTTGATTCTCTGTTTATTTCTGTGATTTCTGGCATCTGGGGTTGTTTTTTTTTTTCCTGTTCTTGATCAATCGTTAAATTTTGGATCCCAGAGACAATTTGAAGATGTATATAAACCCAAATCATAGCTAGAGTGTGATAACCTGCATCGGTTGGGTTGGGGAGGACCAAACATTCTTTATAAAGGTGTAGAAACCTCTTCCTAGCATACGCGTTTTAAAAACTTTGAGGGAACTCAAAGAGGACAATGTATGCTAGCAGTGGGCTTTGACCGTTACCAATGGTATCAGAGCCAGACACTAGGCGATGTGCTAGCGAGGAGGCTGAGCCCCGAAGGGGGTGAACACGAGGCGGCGTGCCAGCAAAGACACTGGGTCCCAAAGGGAGGATGGGGGGTCCTGCATCGATGGGAGAAGGGAACGAATGCTAGCGAGGACGCTGGACGCTGAAAGGGGGTGGATTGTGAGATCCCACATCGGTTGGAGAGGACGAAACATTCTTTATAAGAGTGTGGAAACCTCTCTCTAGCGTAGGAAGCTCGAAAGTGAAAGCTCAAAGAGGACAATATCTGCTAGCGCTGTACTTTGGCTATTACAAATGGTATCAGAGCCAGACACCGAGCAATATGCTAGTAAGGAGGCTGAACCCCAAAGGGGGTGAACACGAGACGGTGTGCCAGCAAGGACGCTGGATCCCAAAGGGGTGGATTGGAGAGTCCCACGTCGATGGGAGAAGGAAACAAGTGCCAGCTATGACGCTAGACGCTGAAGGGGGGTGGATTTTGAGATCCCACATCGGTTGGGGAGAACGAAACATTCTTTCCACACTCTAGCAGACACGTTTTAAAAACCTTGAGAGGGAAATTCCGAAAGGAAAAGCCCAAAGAAGACAATATTCGCTAGTTTCTACATTGATGGGTTTGGATTTGAGGAATTCATGATGCTTATTGATTTTGTTTTTGTATCTTATTGTTGATATCTATTGAATTCTTCTAAGGTCCGCAGATTCTTATATTGAATGTACTAAAAATATGAGATTGTTGCCTGTTTCCTATTGATCATTGGTCTTGTTATCCATGTTTTATGTACAGAACCTCTCATATTCTATAAATCCGCAGGCCGAGCGCTCGAAGAAATTAGAGGTTCTCTCTATAATGAACTTCGAACTTCAGACGGGGCGAAACGCCAACAGCAACGATACTGCGGTCCGGTCGTGGCGATGACATTCAATTTCATGGTTGCTGTTGGAATCATAATGGCAAACAAATTAGTAAGCAATGTTACATATGATGAGCTGAAAGTGTTCATATGTTCTTTATGCTCATTTTCAGCTGTGTTTTGGTGTTTTGTAGGTTATGGGAAGAGTTGGATTTAACTTCCCAATATTCCTTACATTAATCCATTATACCGTTGCTTGGTTTCTACTAGCAATTTTCAAGGCACTTTCATTGCTTCCTGTTTCTCCTCCTAGCAAAACCACTCCCTTTTCTTCCATTTTCTCCTTAGGTGTTGTCATGGCTTTTGCTTCAGGTCTTGCCAATACCAGTCTCAAGCACAACAGGTATCCCGCTCGGTTTCCCTTTTCTTTTCCTTAACGCGCGTCGGTCGGGGAGGGGATAGGGTCGGAGACGGGGTCGGGGACGAGGGCGTTATCTTGTTATCTTACTTTGAATTATACGCGCAGTGTCGGATTCTATCAGATGGCTAAGATTGCAGTAACTCCCACAATTGTTTTCTCAGAGTTCATACTTTTCAAGAAGACCATTTCATTCAAAAAGGTTCCAAAACAATGACACTTCTACTTCCTTTGTTGTTAGTTATGATAATGTGTTTTCAGACACAGACATGTTTTGTGTAGGTTTTGGCTTTGTCTGTTGTCTCTGTTGGCGTGGCGATCGCGACGGTAACGGATTTAGAGTTCAACCTGTTCGGCGCTTTGGTTGCGATTTCTTGGATAATCCCGAGTGCTATAAACAAGATTTTGTGGTCGAATCTGCAGCAGCAAGCGAGTTGGACGGCGTTAGCGTAAGCTCTTGTTACTTTGCATGAATTTGATTTAACCATTGAGGAACCAATGCAGTAAACTTGTGGTGTGTTAGGTTGATGTGGAAAACTACTCCAATTACAATATTTTTCTTACTTGCTCTCATGCCTTGGCTGGATCCACCAGGAGTTCTGTCTTTTAGATGGGATCTCAGTAGTTCAACTGCTATTTTGATATCAGCTCTGCTTGGTTTTCTCTTGCAATGGTCTGGAGCTTTGGCACTAGGGTGAGACTAAACCCCTCATAACATTACTTTTTCCCTTGTCTTTTTCGTGTTGTTCTTTTCGTAGTGGTTGAACTCGATCGTTGCGTCTGTTTAGCTCTTGAACTCGTAAAAGTTGAAAAACCTGTTGATTCTGGTGGGATGTCATGTCAACTAGCTAGAAGGGTATCAGATCAGTCTGAGTGTGAGATCCCACATTAGTTGGAGAAGGGAACGAAGCATTACTTATGATGATGTGGAAACCTCTCTCTAGAGTGCTTGAACTCGATCGTTGCATCTGTTTAGCTCTTGAACTCGTAAAAGTTGAAAAACCTGTTGATTCTGGTGGGATGTCACATCAACTAGCTAGAAGGGCATCAGATCAGATCAGTCTAAGTGTGAGATCCCACATCAGTTGGAGAGGGAAACGAAGCATTCCTTACAAGGGTGTGGAAACTTCTCCGTAGAGCATCTGACATCATTATATCTGTTTAGCTCTTAACCTTGTAAAAGTTGAAAAACCTGTTGATTCTGGTGGGATGTCACATCAACTAGCTAGATGGGCATTGATAAGTTTGAGTGTGAGGTCCCACATCAGTTAGAGAGGGGAATGAAGCGTTCCTTATAAGGGTGTGGAAACTTCTTCGTAGAGCACTTGAACTCGATCGTTACGTCTGTTTAGCTCTTAAACTCGTAAAAGTTGAAAAACATGTTGATTCTGGTGGGATGTCACATCAACTAGAAGAACATGGATCAATCTTTAATTATGCGGTTGAGTGTGAGATCCCACATCAGTTGGAGAGGGGAACGAAGCATTCCTTATCAAGATGTGGAAACCTCTTCCTAGAGTGCTTGAACTCGATCGTTACGTCTATCTAGCTCTTAAACTCGTAAGAGTTGAAAAACCTGTTGATTCTAGAGAAGTCAGTCTTTAATCACAAGGAATGTAGTTGAGTGTGAGATCCTACATCGGTTGGAGAGGGGAATGAAACATTATTTATAAGGGTGTAAAAACCTCTCCCTAGTAGATGTGTTTTAAAACTTTTAGAGGAAGCCCGGAAGGGAAAACCCAAAGAGGATAATATCTACTAGCGGTGAACTTGAGCTGTTACATTGAGTTTGTGTTAATCTTTTGAGTTTGGATGCGCCTCTTCTTACTTCAATAGCAGTGTTGTTGTTCAAATTTGTGCAGTGCAACCTCTGCAACATCTCATGTTGTTCTGGGACAGTTCAAGACTTGTGTGCTTCTGCTGGGAAGTTATTTTGTTTTCAGGTCGGATCCCGGGTTCGTGAGCATTTGTGGGGCGATCACAGCTCTCGGCGGAATGTCTGCTTACACATCCCTTAATCTGCAGCAACAACACGACAACAAGCAACTTCCAAAGCATAACTTGCCGATGCCAATGCCGATGCCGATGCCGATGCCCGAGAACAGCAGCGTTGTAGAAGATGCTGCAAAGTTGGATGTACAAAGTTCTGATGTTGCTGTGTAGAGATTGAATGAATCACTTGAACTAGCTCGAGTTCTACAAGTTTTTGAATTTTTTTTGGGTTAGTTTGATGGTAGATTCATCTTTTGTTCTCAAATCAATCAACCAAGAGCCATGCAAATATCTTTCTTGTAATACTCATACAATTTTACAGAGAGAGATCGCACGTTATTTTACTCGCCAAAGTTAAATTAATAATTAAAATCTCGTAAAACTCAAATATCAAACATTTACAAGTTACAGTGTAGGGTTGGTTAAGGTTATAACCTATTAAGGTTGGTTGAAAAAAAGTGTAAACACGAGAATTGACCCAAATTTTAAAATTTCAAAAAATTCAACCCAACTAAAGCGGAAGGTTATATATATGGTTTCAGAGATAACTACCTATTATATATAAATATTTATTATATATTTATGTACCAGCTTTACTATAAGTAGTCGTTTACTATATATTACTATCTTTCACAATAAACTATAAAATATGCAGCAGATTTCATATCCCAACAATTCTCTACTCGAAGAGTGATCTAGTCAACCGATAATTTCTTTCCCAAACGATTATCAGAATCTTCACTGCATCATACTCCAAACACGTCTCCATCTTCCACTAATTTGCGAGTGAAATGGTATTGCCTTAAGTGGTTTATCTTTGAATGATAGACTGGGTTCCTCACCAATTATATGGCATTTTGACTATCTGTATAAACAATCTTCTCGTGCTGCTTCTTGCCCAATTTTTCTTGATAATCTGTCATTCATATCACCTACTTTCCAGCTTTAGCTATTGTGATGTACTCAGCCTAAATAAATGAAGGAGCAATACAATTCTGAAGTCTAGACATCCAACTCATCTCATCATCTATGGCTTGTTCCCTTTGGTTGTATCCTCCAACTGTAGGGCATCATCAAAGGGCTTTGGTTCCCCATCATCAATCAGCAACAGATATTGTAATGAAGGTACATACCTATTTGGTACTCTAGTAGCTCTGGATGATCTTTTCAACACATGCTCAGTTGTCACTTACTCCACCTTTGGTTCCTCAGCAACTGTCTCAGAAGTTTTTTTGAGTATCTGCTACAATATCACTCAGTGAATTGTTCTACATCAACCTCAACTCCCACTCGCTTCGTTGTCCCGAAACCATTCTTCTCGTTGTTCTTATACAAGACATTTAATCAAAAGTCACACCACAGTGTCTCAGGACTTTTTGGTTCTTGTCATTCTAACACTTATTCTCGAACATGTCAGAACTATAGCCTATGAGGTAGCACTTCACAAGCTCAACAAGCTTGTCACTCTTCTCTGGATCAACACGAACATACTCAGTACAACTAAAAGTTCTCAAGTGAGATTACTTGAGTTCTTTTCCTATCCATACTTCTTCTAGCAATTTGAACTCCAAGGGTACTGATGGCCCTCTATTGATCAAATAAGCTACTATGTTCACAACATCACCTTAAGAAGGTCTTTGGTAGTTCATAATGAATCCACATGCTTCTTGCTCACTAACTCATTCAATGTTCTGTTTATCCTTTCTTTAGCACCATTTTGTCTTGCCTTATTGGGATCTGTCCTCATTAATCCTATTCCCTCGTTTGCACAAAATGTTTTAAATTCTGATTTTTCGTACTGTCCTCCATTGTCAGACCTCATGCATTTGATCTTTAAGTCGGTCTAATTTTCAACTTCAGCTTTTTACTTCTTGAAGTTGGCAAACACATCTGACTTGTGTTTCAAGAAATAAATCTTTACCTTCCTACTGAAATCATCGATTAAGGTGACGTAGAACTTTGGTCCTCTAAGTGATGGAACTGAAGATGATCCTCAAACGTCTGTATGGACCATTTTCAAAGCACTTTCTTTAGTTCTCTAGTAGCCTTTGTGAAGCTGACTTGTTTATGTTTACCCATAACACAGCTCTCACAAGGACTTGTATCAACAGAATTCAGGCCTTCCAAAACTTCTTTCACAGATAACATTTTCATTCCTCTAACGCTCATATGTCCAAGTCTATTGTGCCATTGACTTGAATTTGAAACACTCTCAGGAACAACAACCATGTTCATACACCCTACAATGGTGTATAAGGTTCCAGATTTTGTGCTACGTTGTACCACCATATCACCCTTCACAATCTTCCACGAACTCTTTCCAAACTCTGTTGCACAACTTGTGTTGTCCAACTGACCAATAGAGATCATGTTCTTGAGAACAAAAATATATCTGACATACTTTAATGTCCATTGATTTCCTATCGAATTTTTATGCAGACACTCTCTTTTCCTTCAATCTCTAAATCTTTGTTGTCGGCAAGATACACCTTTCAGACTTAAGATTCTAAAACAACTTTTTATTTGGAGACAAATGAATAGATGCACCTAAATAAAAAATTCATGATTTAATCAGACTGTCCATGGTGAGGGTTACAGCATCCCAATGTATTCTGCTGAATTTATAAAATCATCGTCATCCTCTGATTTGTGATTTTTATTCCTCTTTGGTCCTGTACAATCTGCCCAAAAGTGATCATTTTTTCCATAACTCCAACACGTTACGTTTGGTCTGTTTGAAATTTTTTTTACTGTTCTTTGATTTTGATCAACCCTTGTTTGGACCCTTCAATTTACTTCTTCCCCATTGGCAACACTGAAAACACCACCAGATGAACCCTCAATTTCTCGTTTGCAATACTTTCGCTGGGAACTACATCTCGAATTTCATTGAACTTCAGTTTCTTAGACTCTTAGAAATGCTAAACGCGGCAAAAACTGTATCCCAGAACTCGGGTAAAGATGACATCAAAATCAGTGCTTTAATTTCATCTTCGAAATTAATTTGTGCCGAACTCAGTTGACTTACAATCTTGTTGAATTCATTTATATGATCAGCAACAGATCCACCTTCAGACATTTGTAGATTGAACAATCTCTGCATCAAATACACCTTGTTCATAACTGGCAATTTTTCGTACATATTTGACTACACCTTCAACAGATCTGACATTGTCTTCTCCTTGATGATTTTGAATGTCACATTTCTGGATAGTGTCAACCAGATCAACTCTAAGGCTTATCGATTCTTAAGCTTCCACTGCTCCGTGATCATGGTATCTGGCTTCACCCCCAACAGAGGTTCGTGAAAATCTTTCTGGTATGGATAATCTTCAATCTGCATCTTCCAGAAATTGGAATCGAATCCATTGAACTTCTCAATTGCAATCTTTGAACTTTCCATCTTCACAGATCGTGGTGAATTTTGCCTAGTTTTGATACCAGTTGTTAGAATTGCACAACACCGCACACAATTTTGATGAACACAGAAGAATAGGAGAGAGAAAATGCAATGAGGAATATTGGCTAAATGTTTATAGTGATGACTTTAGTATGTACACCAAGAGAGAATACATAGAAGGTAAAAAGTACATCTTCCAAGCACTATCCAAGGGTATATAAGGGTAAATATATAGTTTCAGTTTACTATATATAGCTTTATCATATATAACCCCTCCTATATACATCTGCCTTATATTTTTTAAGTTTGCTATTTTTATCTTTACTAAATTCATTAGTTTGTAAGGCCTATAAAAGCCAAACAAGTTTTTTTTGTTATTCAATCAATTGTTTTGAGAGTTTTCTTCTGAGTTAATTTGTGCGTTTTCACAACATTTGGTATCAAATAACATCACAAGGCCGGATTGTGAGAAAAGAAATGCAGTTTTTTTTTCTCAAGAAAAAAGAAGAGTGAGCTTAAAGAGATTCAAAATATGGCAGCTGAAACCAATTTCGTTCAACCGGCAATTCCTAAGTTTGATGGCCATTATGATAATTGGTCTATGCTTTTGAAACCTCTATCGTAGCAGAAGGAGTGGAGATTATCGAAGCATAACAAAAAAAACAATTGCAGACTAGAAGCTGAAAGACTTGAAGGTCAAGAACAATCCTTAATAGAGATACTGCCAAACAAATTTGGAACTCTATAAAGCAGAAGTACTAGGGTTCCACAAGAGTCAAAAGAGCATAGCTCCATACTCTTACGAAAGAGTTTGAAGTTCTGCAGATGAAAGAGGGCGAGAGCGTTGATGCATATTTTGCTCGAAATATCACCATTGAAAATTCATGGTGAAAACATGAAACAAGTGTGTCGAACACAACCAAACATTCACAATCTTTATTAAGATCAATCGATAAGAGAATACAAAACACTTTGTAGATTATTACTGTTTTGCATTTCTTGGACGAAAACCTAGGTAGGTGAAGGGGAATTTATACTAGATGATAGACAACTATTCCTAAAATTTCTAACCTTTCTCCTACGACATGTAAATCATTTTCCGGAAATATTTAGATTTATTTATTCTTAAAATACCTGAATCATTTTCCTAAAATATTTTAACACTCCCCCTCAACACTAGTTCTCATTCGTTGTACCTGTTGAGCTGACAACAAAAACTCTCATGTTAACCCTTTTGTAAACAAGTCTGCCACTTGGTCTTCTGTCTTGATCGGCTGCATCTCGATTTCTTTCTTTAGGACTTTTTGTAAGGGTTCGGATTTTATTTCTTTTAGATTTTATGTTGAGATTTTATTTTTGCTACCAAAATGAAAAGATATTATGCTATGCATTTATTCTCGCTGGAAAATGTGCACGATTTCTGACAAGGAAGTTATTACCTTAAGGGAAATGTTATGAAATCTTTTATATATTCCTATATTCAACTCTTCTCCTTCCTTGAAAATGACTGTTGCTCTCCAAACTTGTTTCAGTTTTTGAGGGTGTCTGAGAGTACGAGAAAGTCGAGAGTGTTAGCCGGGAAAACGTGTGGGTTGGTTTGCTGGGTGGTTTTCTTGTTCGGCGAGTTCTCGAAATCGATTGCGTTGCTATATTGGAGGAAGAGTCGAGTGGAAGTTAGTGTCGACGTCAGAATCGGTGCGTCGAAGAAGAAAAACCGTCAGAAGCGAAGGACGAGGACGCCACGTGACCATTGTCGGAAATGGAGGAGATTGTGTCGTCGGCAGCGGCGGTGTTGGGAATAAACTTAAATGAAGGAAAAAGAAAAAGAAATAAGGTAGTTTCTATTTTTAGTTAATGTGGGTTTTAAAATTCAGTCAAAAGGACAAACATTTATTTCAAAGTAGTGGTTTTATGGGTTAGTAAACGTGGATGCTGATGGCCATTTTTAGCTTTAGAAAAATTATAAATACTTTTTGTCTCTCATAACCGAGAGAAGAAGAACAAAGAGCTGAGAGTGCAAAGAGCAAGAGTTACATAATTAAATTACAGTGTAATAGAAAAGGGTTTTGAGAATTTCTTTGTCTTCTTGTCTCTCCCCTCTCAACACCTTCTTCACATCTTCGTATGAGTTATTTAAACAAGTTGGTTTCAGAGCGAGCGTTTATTTTCTACAAGTTGGTATCAGAGCAAATTTATTTTTCAACAAATTGGTATCAGAGCCGATGGCAAACATGATGGGACAAATGCCGCTACCACGATTGACGAAGACGAACTACGAGAATTGGAGCATCCGAATGAAAGCTCTTCTCAGTTCGCAAGACACATGGGAGGTGGTCGAAGAAGATTTTGAAGAACTGAAGAATACCACGGGTTATACGGTAGCGCAAAACAAGGCGCTAAAGGAAGCACGATCAAAAAATAAGGCAGCATTATACATGCTGTTCTGAGCTGTTGACGAGTCGGGCTTTGAGAAGATTGCAAAGGCAACTACTTCAAAAGAAGCGTGGGACACTCTAGAAAAGGTGTTCAAAGGAACCGACTGAGTCAAGCAGGTGCGTCTCTAGACTTTGCATGGCGAGTAGGAGAGCATGAAGATGAAGGAGTCGAAAAATGTATCTGACTACATTACACATGTACAGACCGTGGCGAATCAGCTAAATCGAAACGGTGAAATGTTATCCGAGACGCGGGTTGTGGAGAAAATCTTGAGGTCGTTAATGGACAACTTTGAGAATGTTGTATGTGCCATAGAAGAATCGAAGGACCTAGCAAAGTTCACAGTCGATGAGCTCGCCGGTTCTCTCGAGGCACATGAGCAACGTAAGAAAAAGAAGAAGGAGCCACTCGATCAAGCGCTCCAGACGAAGGCATCAATAAAGGATGAAAAAGTACTCTACACTCAAAATGTTCAAGGTAGAGGTCGTGGAAGCCACGGGAATGGTTGAGGTGGTCAAAACAACAGTTACGAAGAAATCTATAATGAGAAGAGACTATCGAGCCAAGAAAATTGGCGTGGAAGAGAACGCAATCGAGGAAGAGGCGGCCGATCAAACATTCAGTGCTATAAATGTCAGAAATATGGCCACTATGCAAATAATTGTAACTCTGACAAATGTTACTATTGTGGTGGAATGGGTCATTATGCAAGAGAGCGTCGAGTCAAGAAAAAGGTGGAAGAAACCATCAACCTAGCCGTGGATGACACAACAAATGGAGGCATTCTCTTATTGGCCCAAAATGAAGAGCCGAACACAAAAGGAGACGACGGTGCGAAAGACGATGGCGATAGTCGTGAGGTAGTGGAAACTGTTGGAAATGAGGTGATGCACAGCGGATATGGCAAAATCCTAATAGCGGAGACGAGAAAATCGAAGAAAGATGAACAATCGAATAAAAGAGGGCTCGAGCTCAAAGAGAGAGAGCTCCAATGGCCGGAAAAGCAATTCGAGGAAGAAAGAAGAAAGAGGACGAAAATGAAAGAAGAAAAGAAAGAGTTAGAAACGAAGGTTGAAAGGTTAGAGAAAGAAGTGGCTGAGCTGAGTGAGAGTTCCTTCTATCTCAAACAAGAGAAGGAAGAGAATGGGCAGGTAATCTCTGATATTATGAAGAAAGTTGAAGAAGGTGTGAAAGTTGAAGAAGGTGTGAAGAAAGAGAAAGACTTGTTAATGAAGATTGAGGCTCTAGTGGACGAGCTAGTGTGGGAGGAGAAAGATATAGAGATGCGGACTCAATAGAGAAACTCACTCGACGTGAACCTAAATCAAGTCCAACAGGAGGCAGTAAATTTACAATATACGATTGAGACACTCACTCGTGATAAAGCCGAACTGGAGGAAGCAAAAATGCTAGCTATAAATGTCACTGTGGATTTGCGTAGGGAATTGAGTAAACTGAACGAAACCATGATGTCTGAGTCAAGCGTGGCAGAGAACGGGAAAAATGAAGAGTTGGTGTCTCAGATGGGCCGTTCTCGAAAAGATCCAAATGAAGTCTTATCAGAGAAGGACAAGCTTAGTTTGCCGCTCGAGAACAAGGAGAGGAAACTGAAGAAACCACGACTGAGCTCAAGAAAACGAAAACAGCGCAGGTGGAATCATTGAATAGAGCATTTAAGTTTATGGGGAGTTTTGTTGGAAATAAACTTAAATGAAAAAAAGAGGTAGTTTCTATTTTTAGTTAATGTGGGTTTTAAAATTCTGTCAAAACGCCAAACATTTATTTCTAGTGGTTTTATGGGTTAGAAAACGTGTAATTCTAATGGCCGTTTTTAGCTGTAGAAAAATTATAAATACATTTTGTTTCTCATTGTAATAGCAGAGAGAAAAAGAGCAAAGACCAAGAGTTATAGAGAAGTTAAGTACAGTGTAATAGAAAAGGGTTTTGAGAATTTCTTTGTTTCCTTGTCTCTCCCCTCTCGACACCTCCTTCACATTCGTGAGAGTTATCTAAACAAGTTGGTTTCAGAGCGAGCGTTTATTTTCTACAAGTTGGTATCAGAGCAAATTTTATTTTTCAACAGGCGGCACATCAAATTAGGGTTTTTGTGAGGGTTTGGGCAAAGGAGACGTGGAGTTAGGTCGGGTTTCGGCCTCTAAACCAGCCCATGGATGAACGTGGGCCCTGTGCGTTTTGGCCCAACACAGACGCGTGCCTGCAGCCTCGGTCTCGGCTCCACACACGTGCTCTCGGCTCGGCTTGACGTGTACGGTGGCTCGGCTCCGTCAAATCCAACAGCTCTGCTTGGCGGCTTAGTTGGTCGGCTCGGTAGCTCGGCTTATCGGCTTGGTATCACTATAATATATTGATTCTAAGGTTTTCGGCCCTTCCGAAGTCGTTTCTGCCCTTAGTTTTATCATCTAAGGTCAGTATGGTTCCTAACCGTCAAAGACAGATTGAGTTGGGAGTTTATTTTGATAAATAGCATGAGATTTAGCTAGGGTATGTTATGAAAGGTTCCTAAGTTTTTGTGTGGTTATTATAGGACGTATTTAACCGTTGAAATTAGCTTGTTGTTAGTGACTTCGGCCAAGACCATTGAGGTAAGTGACCTTACTGTTGTTGTTAGCTTACTACGTGTTGTATGATGGTGCGTGTCTTGTGGCCCCTGCATGCACCATAATTTTATGTGATATGACTTTATGATGTATGGATTATGTGACTGTTTATGCTATAAAAGGTTAATGATTATTTTGACCGTCGACTGTTTTACACTAGGAAAAGTTATAGATTATGTTGAATGTTGATTGTTGACTATTTATGCTATGTAAAGATAATTGATCTGCTAGTATTATATGCCATGAAAATGTTGATCGATGCCATGGATACGCGTAGTATTATCGAGTCATGTCATAAAAGGTTTATGGAACTGGAATGTATTTTCATGTTATGTAATATGCCATGTAATGTAAGAAACGTATATGTGATGTTAGCAATGTATATGTAATGTCATGTTAGGTATGTTAAGGGACCTCATGTATATATGTATGTCACTTGCATCGGGATACTTCCCCTTTATGATACGAAAGAATGAATTACGATATTTATGTTCGCCATGATATCATGCAAGCCCTTTTCTATTATGTGGTGTCCGGCGATGTGTAACACGTTGTGCCCGACCAAGCCAGGCCCAGGGGGTATTTATACAAGCCCGCTGGTAGGTCCATGTACGCGTACATGGGCCGTGTGTGAAGGAGTACCACACATCCAACCCTACCCGGAATAGAAAGCGCCCAAGGTCATGTAAAGTTTATGAAAAGTTAGGTCCCGCTCATATGTTACATGTGTTTGTATTTCTAACCCCAACAGTGGGGTGACTTACTAAGTATTTCATAAAATACTCAAGCCACGTGCTACCTACATTTTTCAGGTAAAAGCAAGGCGCTAATATACGATTGACGGCGGAGCTGAGTACACCATGGAAGTTGGAGAGGGGATATTTTTAGGAGTTTAAGTTTATTTGACTGTTTTAAGTTAAAGCATGGAATATTGTTTTATTTAGATTTATTTTGAATTCAGTTACGGAAGGTTTTATTTTTGGAGATAGGTTTGTTTTTTAGATTTATGAATCCTTATGAAAGACTTTGTTGTGTTTTCGAAGGGGTATTTATGATGAGCTTCCGCATAATGAATTATGTATGCATAGGTGACGTCACTAATTAGGTTTGGAAAATTAGGGGCGTTACACTTTATCTCTAATGGAATGGAAGTGCACCTCCATATGCTTTGTTCTAGCATGAAACACCAGATTTTCTACTAGGTGAATCGCAGATTGGTTGTCGCAATGAAGTGGTATTGATAGTCAATTTTCTGGCGCCAATCTTCCATCAAGAGTTTCAGCCATGTACTTTCCATAGCTGCTCCAGCCGTTGCTCTGAACTCTGCTTCTCTAGTTGACAATGATATTGTTCATTGTCTTTTGCTACACGAAGACATTTTTTTCGAATTGAGTTGAACACATACCTAGTGCTTGATCTTCTAATATCGATATACAACATAGTCAGCATCACAGTATCTGGCTATCTTGCAGTCTTCACTTTTTTTGTACAAAAAATCATACTTGTTTTTATCTTCGTCATACCTCAAGATCCGTCGAGCCGCATCCAAATGAAGCTTCTTTGAACTTTGCATATACTGACAAATGACTCCAACTTCATTCTCAAATCCATTTGTGTAACGACCGATCTTTGAAAATATAGAATCACGGGTCGCCACGTGGACTCAAGAGTAAATAAAAAACTTTTCAATACTTCTTGTAGTTTGAACAGGGGATTAAAAGTTAAAAGTTACTTGATTTACATTTAAAAAAAAGAAAAAACACAAAACACGTACCGAAAATCCGTGGGGTCACATAAAAAGAAATGGTTACAAAATATCGCAGGTTTAAAAAAAACGTCAAAAACCATAACCAAAACGACATGGAAGAAGAGGACTCAATCTAAGGGCCCCCCTTCTGCAGCTGCACGACTCCATACGTCCCCGCCACCGACCCAGATCTACTTTACTCCTGAAAAATAGCAAATAACACGGAATGAGTATATAAACAATACCCATTAAGCAATTGGCTCGTATGCTCTTGTCGAACTTAGCCCTATTCACGGGATACTAAGTTTTGAGCTCGAATAGTCACTAGTCAGAGACCTAGTGGTGCCTGGCAACATCCAACTGTTCTTAAGATCAGTAACTACCTGCCACTGTGCCTCATTAGGCCGGGTCAGTCACTACCTGTCTTACGCCCTTGTCGGCTCAGATCAGTAAAACTACCTGTCTTAGGAACAGTAACTAACTGTCTTAATGCCGCTCGGCTGGACCAATAAAAGGTCATGGCTCATCTCACTAAGCACCCCTGACGTGTTATCACAGTAATATACTATGATTACCCTCAACCCCTCGTGGATGACTATGAAAACGATACACTGCCCTTACGTGCTTCCTAACTTATAATAACTAGCACCTAATAATTGATCCAACTCCCAAGGGTAACAATGGCCTACCCAAGCCCCACGCCCAATGCCTAACAAAGAACCACGGTAACAACACGTCACCATGCTAAGTCACATAATAACCATAATAACCATCTAGCTCAACATACAAACATACCATTTCATATGCCTATACGAAATTTCACATTCATGCCAACGAAGCTATATAACCATAAGGACAACCAAAGTACGACCACACACACATTATCGAAGTACCACTCCATGAACTAACTTTATCCATTCCTACGTACGTTACTAAATTGTTTGGCCACAAATCCAAATCGACTCCTACAAGCAAGTACTTGAAAACTTGCTCTAGATGATTACTTACCTGATCGTAGACTCCCAAAACTTTTATCGAGTCTTCAAGTGTCCCCTTGTGATAAGCGCCTACAATGCTGGAATTTGCAAAGCTAGAGGTCCTTCTAGAATCCTTGCAAAACGCTCACAGAGAAAGCTAACTTAACGGATTGATTCCAACCAAGAGCTGGTTAGAAGATGAATGACTCTTAGATCGAACTTGGAATCTATGATGGTCACTCTTAGATACCAAGACAATTCACTCCAGAATTAGCTTGATCAAAACTAATTCAATGAATCGGTTTAAACATCAAATCTAACGCAAGATTTGAAAAACAATAACACCAAAAGGGTATCAAGAAAACACAAAGGTTTTTTCCGTATTCAACCAAAATCCCTCAAACATGAGTATTACATGCCTTTAAATAGGCCCAAAAGATAACCCTAACAAAACAAAATTCAGCCACCAACCACTGATAAATGCTATTAAATGCAAATGGAAGAATATAAGGCAATTCATACAAACTATTAATAAATGCTATTAAATATAAATTGAAGCAAAGAAGGCATTAATAAATTGTCTTAATTGGTAGTTCAACTACCAAAGGCAAGTCTTCTAATTATTTTCCAATATCAGCCACCCCATTATCTTCTTGATCTGATATGCTAATGCTATAAAGATTTTTGGGCTCAAAAGTCTTTGTTTCAACCTGTACACTAGCTAACTTTTGAAGATGCAATGTATAGGCCTCTTGAATCTTCTTAACCTTGCTTCTTGTAATCGGTCCTTCGGGTACATGCAAAGGTCAGTAGTTGAATTCATATCATCCTCCCTTTCTTTAAAAGGATTTGTCCTCAAATCAAGGTCTTCATTCCCTACATCAAATGGAGTCAAATCAGCCACATTAAAAGTGGAACTTACATTGTACTCACCTCTGAGATCTAGCTTGTATGCATTGTCATTGATCCGCTCTAGTACTTGAAAAGGACCATCTCCTCTTGGTTGAAGTTTTGACTTTCTCTGACTTGGAAACATTTCCTTTCGTAGATGGATCCAAACCCAGTCACCTTGTTTAAAAATCAATTTCTTTCTTCCTTGGTTCTTGCGCGTGACTAGTTTTTTATTTTTGTTTTCAATTCTTTCTTTTATGTCTTTGTGAATTTTTTTTATGTATTCGGCTCTTGAAGAAGCTGCATCATTAGCAAACATATTAGGTGGCAAAGGCAATAAATCTAGAGGAGTTAAAGGATTAAATCCATACACAACCTCAAACGGTGAACACTGAGTGGTACTATGTAATGCTCTATTGTATGCAAATTCCACAAAAGGTAGAGTCTCTTCCCAAGACTTAAGATTTTTAGAAATTAGTGACCTAAGTAAGGCTCCTAATGTTCTATTAACGACCTCAGTTTGTCCATCGGTTTGGGGGTGACATGTTGTAGAAAATAGAAGCTTAGTTCCCAACTTTCCCCACAAAACCTTCCAAAAATGGCTTAAAAATTTTACATCCCTGTCACTAACAATGGTTTTGGGAATACCATGCAATCTAACCACTTCCTTAAAGAATAGATTAGCTATATTGGTAGCATCATCTGTTTTGTTACATGGAATGAAATGTGTCATCTTACTAAACCTATCAACCACCACAAAAATGCTATCATGGTGTCTTCTAGTCTTTGGTAATCGTAGAACAAAATCCATGCTAATGTCAACCCATGGCTCACTAGGAACATCTAAAGATGTGTAAAGACCATGTGGTTGTGTCTTAGACTTAGCCTCCTTACATTTAAAACATTGCTTGCATACTTTGTTCACATCTTTCCTCATTTTCAACCAATAAAAATGTTCACACAACATGCTATATGTTTTAAATTCTCCAAAATGTCCCATAAGTCCTCCCCCATGAGCCTCCTTCACAAGTAACTCTCGAATAGAACATCTAGGGATACAAAGTTTACCCTTCCTAAAAAGCATATCATCGAACACCATATGATCTTGCACATGTTTCCCTTCTAAACATTGCATATACACATCATAAAATTCAGATTTTTCAACTTTGTACAATTCAATCATGTGTTTAAAACCAAGAATTTTTGCAGTAAGGGAAGAAAATAAAGCATACCTTCTTGATAATGCATCTGCGACCACATTATCCTTCCCCTTTTTGTAATGGATTACATAAGGAAACGTCTCAATGAATTCCACCCATTTAGCATGTCTCCTATTTAGCTTTGTTTGGCTTTTGAGGTGCTTCAAACTTTCATGGTCCATATGAATAACAAACTCTTTTGGCCACAAATAATGTTGCTAAACTTGCAAAGCCCTCACAAGTGCATATAACTCTTTGTCATAAGTCGGATAGTTGAGTTGTGCTCCATTAAGCTTTTCACTAAAGAACATGATTGGCCTTTTTTCCTGCATTAAAACAGCCCCTATGCCTATCCCACTTGCATCACATTCAATTTCAAAAGATTTATCAAAGTTAGGTAAAGCAAGACAAGGTGCATTGGTTAATTTATCTTTCAGTTCATTGAATGCATTCTCTTGTTTTTCCTTCCATTCAAATTTCACATGCTTTTTAACAAGTTCATTCAATGGTGATGCTATACTACTGAAATCCTTAATGAATCTCCTATAGAAACTAGCCAAACCATGAAAAGATCTTACCTCGGTTGCGTTTGTGGGTGTTGGCCATTCTCTAATAGCTTTTACCTTTTCTTCATCAACTTGTACTCCCTTCTTTCCAACTAAGAACCCTAGGAAGTTGACTTGGTCTAGACAAAAACTGCACTTTTTGAAGTTGGCATAAAGCTTCTCTTCTCTAAGTATAAACAAAATTTTCTTAACGTGCAAAATATGATCATTCAAGCTTTTTGAGTAAACAAGGATATCATCAAAGTATACAACAACAAATTTTCCAATATAGTCTCTCAAAACATGATTCATTAGCCTCATAAAAGTACTTGGTGCATTTGTAAGGCCAAATGGCATAACGAGCCACTCATAAAGCCCAAACTTTGTTTTGAAAGCCGTTTTCCACTCATCTCCCACATTCATTCGAATTTGATGATAACCACTTTTAAGATCTATTTTTGAAAACAGATTAGCACCATATAATTCATCCAACATGTCATCCAATCTAGGAATAGGGTGTCGATACTTTACCGTGATCTTGTTGATGGCTCGACAATCAACACACATCCTCCACGTGTGTGTTAATAATAAGCGCCTACAATTTGTTGATGGCTCTGATACCAAATGATAAGCGCCTACAATGCTGGAATTTGCAAAGCTAGAGGTCCTTCTAGAATCCTTGCAAAACGCTCACAGAGAAAGCTAACTTAACGGATTGATTCCAACCAAGAGCTGGTTAGAAGATGAATGACTCTTAGATCGAACTTGGAATCTATGATGGTCACTCTTAGATACCTAGACAATTCACTCCAGAATTAGCTTGATCAAAACTAATTCAATGAATCGGTTTAAACATCAAACCTAAAGCAAGATCTGAAAAAGAATAACACCAAAAGGGTATCAAGAAAACACAAAGGTTTTTTTTATGTATTCAACCAAAATCCCTCCACGTGCCATCTTTCTTGGGTACCAAAATCACAGGAACCGAACAAGGACTCATGCTTTCTCTAACATATCCTTTATCCATGAGTTCTTCCACTTGTCTCTGAATCTCCTTAGTCTCGGTGGGATTGGTTCTATAGGCAGCCATATTTGGAAGAGTTGCCCCAGGTACGAAGTCAATTTGATGTTCAATCCCTCTTAGAGGGGGTAACCCCGTACATGCATCTTCATGTGGAAATATGTCATTGAATTCCTGCACAAGAGACTTAAAAGCACTTGGCAAAGCATCATCAGTTTTTGGTTCCATTGCTAAACACATTCCTTTGCACATAAGTACAAATTTTGGTTCTTGGGCTAACATATTCCAAATTTTTCCCATTCTTATAACCAAACTCACATTTTCTCTCTTTTCTTCAAAATCATTTTTTTTTTCTCTCTTGGTTTTCACTCATCCTTTGCCCCTCACTTTTCTCTTTTTTTTTCACTCTTATCTCTCTCTTTTACCTCAGTTTCTTCTCTCCACTATTGTTCTTCATATTCTTTTCTTTTCTTTTCTAATTTCAATTGGTCACAATGTACTTCATATGGAGACAATGGAAGTAAAGTAAATTTCTTCCCACACAAAGTAAAAGTATACTTGTTCATCAAACCATCAAATGTTATCTTTCTATCATATTGCCAAGGTCGGCCGAATAAGATGTCCCCCGCATGCATTGGTACGACATCACAAAGAACTTCATCTTTATATCTTCCAAGAGTAAAAGAAATAAGAGCTTGGGAGTTCACCTTAATTTCTTCTTTGTTTGTTAACCAATGAAGTTTGTATGGTTTTGGATGGGGATGGACAGAAAGTTGAAGTCTTTTTACAAGGAAGCTGCTTACCACATTTGTGCAACTTCCACTATCAATCACCAAGCTGCATGGGTTTCCTTTGACCAAACATCTTGTGTGGAACAAGTTTTCCCTTTGATCTTCAAATTTCTCTTCCTTGATTTGAACATTGAGTACCCTTCTTGTGATCAAAGATATGGAATTACCTTCTTCAACATACTCATCAACATATGCTGCGGTTTCTTCCACAAGCTGTGAGTCCTGATCCTCACATTCATCATCTGAATCAAGTATACCATTCCTTATCACCATAACTTTTTTATTAACACACTCTTTGCTCATGTGTCCAAACCCTTTGCACTTCCAACATTGAATAGAACTAGACTTCTCCTTTACCATCTTTGAAGCTTCATTCTTTTTACCAATGGAACTCTCAGCCTCCACTCTTTTAGCAGCCACAAACTTTTCTTTTGGTGACATTGATTCATTTCTATTCACAAAACTATCCTTGTTCCAAGTTTTAGAATTTGAAAAGGTGTTAGTTCGTGATGTGTACCTTTTTGAATGCTCTTTTTCTTCCTTCAATTGGTCTTCAATTTTGAGAGCATAATGATACATGTCCTCCAGATATGGTGGTGGATTTCTGTCAACAAGATGAGCAATTTCTCGATTCAAACCTCCAAGGAATCTAGACATGGTATCTTCTTCTTCTTCTCTAACATTTGCTCTTTCCATCTTAGTTTCCATCTCTTGATAATATTCCGCCACACTTTTTGTTCCTTGTCTCAAACCTTGCAATTTAGTTTTCAAATTTCTTTCCTAATGTTTTGGAACATACCTTTTTCTCATGGCTTCTTTAAGTTCTTCCCATGTCTCTATTGGATCCTCCTCTTTTCTTCTTCTCTCAGATTTGAGATGTTGGTACCAATCACCAGCATGATTGGTAAATTCAGCAATAGCAAGTCTCATCTTCTTATTTTCACTATAGGTGTTGCAATCAAACACATGCTCTATCTTTCTTTCCCACTGCAAGTATGCCTCAGAATCTGCCGTTCCACAAAAGGGCGGGATTTTGAGTTTAACTCCCCCATCTCTATCTTCATGTACTCTTTCCATCCTTCTAGGTTGCATAATAGTTGCATGGTTATTTCTTCCTCTCCATCTACCATCAACTTGTCTTTCTTGTACTACTATACCTTCATCTTCTTGTAATGTTCGTTCTTGTCTTTGTTGTTGCGCCCTTCTTTCTTGTCTATCTTCCATCATTATTTCCATCATACCTTGAATTGCTTGAAGAATGGTTGTATTAAGATCTGGTACTGGTGGTACTGCTTCTCCATTATGTGACATTTTGTTATCAAGGGACTTCACCACACTTCTCACAAAAATTTCACTCAGGGACACTCGTGTTTAACACTCAAAGGTAGGCTTTTGGTACTAGGTCAAGAATGTAAAGGCTGGCCTTTTTTTTTTTTTGGTGCAATCTTGCTTTAAGCTTGATTATAACCAATTCAACGATCAATTCTAACAAGCTAAGACTAGTATCTCAAGGATCAAGAGCTTGAAAATAAATGATAAGAACTGAATATATATATATATATTTTTTTTTTCTCTCAGAACTGATTTTTTTTCTTTTTTTTTTTCGATAATCTGAGAGAGAAAAAAAATTGATACAAAAAAAAATAACAATAAAAATATTTCACCTCTAGAGCGGCCAAAGAACGTCGACCAAATGCTCTGATACCAAATGATAAGCGCCTACAATGCTGGAATTTGCAAAGCTAGAGGTCCTTCTAGAATCCTTGCAAAACGCTCACAGAGAAAGCTAACTTAACGGATTGATTCCAACCAAGAGCTGGTTAGAAGATGAATGACTCTTAGATCGAACTTGGAATCTATGATGGTCACTCTTAGATACCAAGACAATTCACTCCAGAATTAGCTTGATCAAAACTAATTCAATGAATCGGTTTAAACATCAAATCTAACGCAAGATTTGAAAAACAATAACACCAAAAGGGTATCAAGAAAACACAAAGGTTTTTTCCGTATTCAACCAAAATCCCTCAAACATGAGTATTACATGCCTTTAAATAGGCCCAAAAGATAACCCTAACAAAATAAAATTCAGCCACCAACCACTAATAAATGCTATTAAATGCAAATGGAAGAATATATGGCAATTCATATAAACTATTAATAAATGCTATTAAATATAAATTGAAGCAAAGAAGGCATTAATAAATTGTCTTAATTGTACCAAAGGCAAGTCTTCTAATTATTTTCCAATATCAGCCACTCCATTATCTTCTTGATTTGATATGCTAATGCTATAAAGATTTTTGGGCTCAAAAGTCTTTGTTTCAACCTGTACACTAGCTAGCTTTTGAAGATGCAATGTATAGGCCTCTTGAATCTTCTTAACCTTGCTTCTTGTAATCGGTCCTTCAGGTACATGCAAAGGGTCAGCAGTTGAATTCATATCACCTTGACTAAGCTTGGTGTTTTCCTATAATAAGACATTTATGGAATGTGTGAGTCAAGTACCTAAATCCGAATAAAGACGAATACGATGGTGTGAAATAGGAACAAATCAGGTTTCGGTTCTGTACAGGTGGGTCGGGTCGGGTCAGGTCGTGCCCCTCAGTTTTCGGCCTCTTCTTCCCACCTCCTTCTTGATCTTTCTTTCCTCTCAACACCTCATGTCTTCTTCTTCACAAGGACTCACCAACTTCCCTCGACAATAACCTAGGTACATCAATCCTGTGAAATGTATTAGGGTTTTGGAAAACAACAACAAAAATCACACCACTAAGACTTACCGTCGGCCTTCTCCCTTCCTCAACCGTTCGGCCCACCGTTGCTAACGAGTGCCTCCAGCTCCGTCGTTTGTCTTCACCACTCCACCCTCTCCTCTGTCTTCTTTTCTTTCTTCTTTTTTTTTCTTTTCTTTCTTCTTTCCTTCTTTCTTCTTTCTTCGTTCTTCTTTTCTTTTCTTTCTTCTTTCTTCTTTTCTCTTTTCTCCCCCGCCTCTCTTTTCTTTTCATTTTTAACTCTTAAAGAGTAGTACAACTCGCATTTCTCTCTCTTCACTTATTGCTAGCTATACGGCTCTTACAATTTGGTGGTTCATGTAGATCTCTTGGTCCAACTCTAGATGCAAGAATATATTATTCATATCCATTTGCCAAAATTTTCAATTTTTTTTTGCCATAAGTGCTGGAGGAACTTGAACGATAATGATCTTCAGCACTAAACTAAACGTTTCATCATAATCAAGTCCATATTGCTGAAAGAACCTTGGAGCTATAGTCCGAGCCTTGTATTTCTCAATTGATCCATCCAAGAGACATTATTTTGTAAATCCAATTTCATAGATGGGTTTGATATCTATTGGTCTTGGCACTAATTCCCAAGTTTGATTTTGATCCAAGGCTATATTTTTTTCCTCCATTACCTACTGCCAAGCCGTATTTTGTGATGTTTCTTCATACATCTCTGGCTCTTTAACTTCGTCTTCTATAATAATTGTATTGACATATTTTGGATTTGACTTTTGGATTCTTTCTAATCGTCTGAGTTGTTGAAGTGTCATTTCCTTTTCACTAGGTTCGTTTGGTTGAGTCACTTTTTGCTCACCAACATCAGTGCCACTTGGATCTTTAAGTACATCAACATTTAAGTAAATGTGTACAGTTTGCTTCCCCATCTTATGTGGAAGGGTTTCTTCAATCCTAATAATACTTCCTTCTCTGAGGGTCAACCCGCTTCCATTACACCACTTGGATCGTCAGTCATGCGGTTTGAGCATCCTGAATCAATGATCCAGTCATCCTCGTAATCAATATGCTCTCTCATCATAGCCATGAGCGCTAGCTCATCTTCTTCTATGACACATATTGCCTCTGCATCCCATTCATCCTCCATCTCCTTTTTTGAGGTTGCCACATTGTTTTCGACAGACTTTTTCTTGGACCAACAATAACTGGACATGTGACCCTTCTTCTCGCAATTCTAGCAAATACCTTCAAATCTCTTCCTTTCAGAGCTCTTATTGTCGTTCTTTTGACCTCTCCCTAGTTGTGCAGGTCCTTGGTGGCTTCTTTCTTTGTCACCATTTTTCTATCCACATTTGGTAGACGACTTATTGTTGCTCCGACTTTCACTTGTGTAGAGTGTTTCTTCTTTACCCTCTAATGTGATTCCTTCTATTTGTTTAGCCATGGCTTCTTGACTGACTAACAAATTTTCAAACTCTACAAGTGATGGTTGAGCGGGCAATCCTTGTACAGCAATAATGAAGCTTCTATATTCTGGTTGCAATCCATGGATAATGATTTTCTTCATTCGAGATTCTCCAATGGCGGACTTCAGGTCTAGTTCAATAATCTCTCGATAGATCACTTAACCTTGTGGAAGTACTGAGCAATTGTCATGCCACATTGTGAAATTGACAACAACTCGTTCTCCAGAAGTTGTACCCTTGTATTGTTCTTTGAGAATAGCATCACGAACGTATCACATGCTTCTTTCAATGACTTGTCATCTCAAATGTGCTCTAACATCTCTCCGATTGTGGTCTTCAAGAAAAACATTGTTTTGCCTGCTTTGATTCTCCATTTGTGCAAGACACCATTAGAATCCTCCTCTGACGGCGTAGTTTCACAACCGCCAACGATCTTCAGAGGTCATGTCCTTGTAAATAAGACATCATGCATATTGTCCACGTGTTGTAGTTGTTGTTGTTGAGTTTCTTGATTCCTCCAACAATTTGGAAATCACCCATCGTGTTGGCAATACCTTAGTAAAATCAAACAAGCCTTTTCAACATAAAACTTGCAGAGTCACGAACTACTCACGATACAAGAAAACTCACTCACTAATAATCTTAAGAAATCGTTTTTGATGTGAAAGATTAGACAGAGCTGCAACCATAGAGCATACTAAGAATTCCAAGAGATCAGACAACCTACACTAACCTCGCTCTGATATCATATTGTTGAACACAACTTTCTATGGGAAACACTCACACTCTTTATTATGACCAATCGAGAAGATAATACAAGACACTTTGTAGAATACTACTGCTTTATATTTCTTGGGATGAAAACGTAGGTAGGGTGGAGGGGTATTTATACTAATGATAGGCAATCTATTCCTAATTTTTTTTTTAACTTTATTCCTAAAATACTTAAATCATTTTCTTAAAATATCTAGGTATCTTTATTCTTAAAATACATGAATCATTCTCCTACAATAAATATACAATGTACTCATACAATTATTGGGCTAGTGATGATATTTTAACAAAATGGTGATTATTGAAAAAATCTTGAGATCATGACCTCAAGATTTCACTATGTTATATGTTCAATTTAAGAGTCTAATAACTTAGACACTTTAACTATCTATGAATTGCAAAACAGCTTGTTGGTACATGAGCAAAGACTAAATGAACGTGTAGGTGATGAACAAGCACTAAAGGTGGCATACGATAATATAATCAATGGAAGAAGAGGTGATCGAGCTCGTGAAGCTTTTTGAGGAAGAGGTAGAGGAGGGGGGAGACATCCGTTCAACAAAACTACAGTTGAGTGTTATAAGTGTCATTAGTTAGGACACTTTAGATATGAGTGTTCTCAATGGGAGAAGGAAGCAAATTATACTGAGCTTGAGGAGAAGGAAGAAATGATTATGATGTCATATGTGGAGCTTAATCAATCAAGGAGGGAAGATGTTTGCTTCCTTCATTCGGGGTGTAGCAATCATATGTGTGCAAACAAGGAATGGTTCTCAGATCTTGATGAGGAATTCCGACAATTTGTAAAGCTTAGAAATAATTTCAAGATGGCGGTGTTGGGAAAAGGTAACATTAGGTTGCAAGTTGCTGGAATGATTCTCCATGTTGTATCAAAATAAATACACCTCTCTCTCACTAAGACTTAGTATGCAAACAACAATGTCTAGGATGTTCATACTACTTGCAAGAATCATGCCACAAACCGCCACTTGTTTTCAAACAATTATAGAAGACAACACTCATCTTTGGCACTGTAGATATGGATATCTAGAGTTTCAAGAGTTTGAGAACATTGCAACATAAGCAAATGGTGAGAGGGTTACCTCAATTGAAAACATCGTCTAAAATATGCACTGATTGCCGAAAGCAACATAGGGATGCATTTCCAAAGAGAATTTTTGGAGAGCTAACACAAGCTTGCAATTGGTACATGCAGACATTTGTGGACCCATCAAACATCTTTCCAAGAGTAAGAAGAGATATTTCACAAGTTTTATTGATGATTAAAGTCGCAAAGTGTGGATATATTTTCTTGCTGAAAAAACTAAAGCCGATAGGAAAGAGAAAGATACTAGAGAATTAATTCTTGTTGAGAAAGAGACTGGAGATTTTTTTTTCTACCAATTGGGGCCCTCCCTTCACCACCCCCATGGGGATGGTCTACAGGGTTCATAACTACTCCTCTTACTACAGGACGCTAATTCGTGGCCTGCGCACCGATAGGGGCGGAGAGTTCACCTTTCACGAGTTCAATATTTTTTGCAAAACTAATGGTATCAGTATACAAATTACTACAGCCTACACTCCCCCAATAAAATAGTGTAGCTGAGCACAAGAACAGATCAATCATGAACATGGTTAAAAGTATATTATCAGAGAATCAAGTTTCAAAGAATTTCTTGCCAAAAGCAGTAAACTGGACAGTGCACGTGACAACAGAAATCCTACAATAGTAATGAAAGATATGACTCTTGAGGAGGCTTGGAGTGACATAAAACTTAATGTTGATTATTTTCGAATTTTTGGATGTATTGACCATGTTCATGTATTAGACGGCAAGAGAAAGAAGTTATAAATGATAACAGTTTTTAGTGTGCTACTATAAATGATTAGCTTAGGCCTGTGGTTTCCCTGATCAAACTAGAAGTTACCAAGGAACCATCTCTTTATGGATGTCCATTTAGGTTAGAACCACTCATCATTTAGTGGTTGTTAATTTTTATTTTTAGAGTTTGCTATTTTATCTTTACTAAATTAAGTTTGTAAGGCCTACAAAAGTGATGAATAACATCAACGCCCGCTTAGACGGATAAATCCCATAAAAATTACTATATCTTCTATCGAAAGAGGAGAAATAAATCTGGAGATGCTGATAGTTCCCAAGGAGTTCCAACCAAGTTCTTTTGTTTTCAATCAATGCAATTGATTTCGGAGTTTCATTTTGAGTTAATTTGTGTGTGTTACAACAACAGGACTACCTTTGATTATCTCATAACTCGAAAAGCTGCCTTCAGATGTGGGTTTCTTGGTTCATGTATAAATTGACTAAGCATACGAATTGAATACACTATTTCAAGCATGATAATAGTTAAATATATTAATCTGTCAATCAACCGTCTGTATTTGGTTTGAACATTCAACTTCTCCCCTTCTGTCAGAGAAAGCTTCAAATTTTGATCCATAGGAATTTTTTTTGGACATGCTCCTGTGTCTTAAAGAATTTATAAAGCATACTTCCTCCGAGACATAGAAATTTCTTTTCTAGATAGAGAAAATTTAATGCCTAGAAAATATTTCAAATTTCCTAAATCTTTGATAAGGAATTTCTCGAGTAAACAAGTCTTGAGATGTTGAATTTATTTGAGATATTGTCTGTCAACAGAATATCATCAACATAGATAAGAATTGCAATGAAGTAAGTACCTCTACTCTTAGTAAATAAAGAGTAATCGGCTTTTGATTGAATGTAGTCTGCACTTTGTAAAGTGGTAGAGAATATGGAGAATCAATTGCAAGTAGCCTGTTTTAACCCATAAAGAGACTTATGTAGCCGGATATATTGTTTTAGGTTATGTCTCGATTGTAATAAGAGCTAGAAAAGCACGTTGAAGAAGAGAAGACTGTTTGGTACGAGTAGGAGAAAAATAAGAGAATAAAAAATAATGATGAAGAGAAGACCTGGTGCTAGTGCTAGAACTTAGAGATTAAATGATTGGCTGCAGAAGACATCTCCTAATCATTATGCCAAGCTGGAGACTGTCCGGTACGAGTAGAATGTCGGAGTGGAACTGGTGTATCAGGTGAGATAGGATTAGAATTAGTGGATGAATCTGGAGAATGAATAGAAGGTGAAGAAATTTCAGGTGGGATAGGATTAGAATTAGTGGGTGAATCTAAGGAACATAAGGTGAAGGAGATGACGAAATAGGAGGAAAATGGGAGTTGAAGGAGATGATATCAAAGTTTGTGAAATTCATGAAAAAGAATCTTAAAAAAAGGAACTTCTTTCTTTTCGATAAGCTCTAGCATGTAATAGGTCATCCCATCTCCCGATTGTCTCTATGAAACAATCGGGAGACAGTAAAGATTAGATCAAATGAGAAAGGAATAATAGGGGTATGCGATAGATAGTGATCTATGTTGATTGACTATTTTTATACTCATTTTTTAATGTAATGAAATGCAGGACAACAAAAGAAAGACTAGGTCTTATTATTCCTACATGGTACTAACACTCCTTTGATACTTCCAAGAGTTTCTCTGCCTCTTTTATTTGTACTTAATTTTTTCGATTATACTAGAAATCATATAATAACTTGTTATAATTCGATTTTTTGGATTGTTTCATCAATGGTGTTGTGCCCGAATCTCTTTTTGACTATGCGCTAGTGATTCCACTATTATTAGTGAATAATAATTATTAGTGAGCAATTATGGAATAATTCTTTTATATTCATAGAGATAGGGGACATAATTCACATGGATATGGTAAGTCTCGCTTGGGCTGCTTTAATGGTAGTCTTTACATTTTCTCTTTCACTCGTAGTATGGGGAAGAAGTGGACTCTAGAAGTACTACTAATTGAAGAATCAAACTGTATCGATTGTTTTTGGTTTATTTTATAGATCATTCTGCAAAACTTTTTTCTTTGATTTTTTTTGAACAGTAAAAAAAAAAAAAAATAGTTCTGATTATAAGTTTTTAAGTGGATACATACTTTCGACACGAAAGAACATAGACATAGTGGTTGTCCAATGAGATACTCCGCATAATAATCTACTACTTCATAATAAGATAGTACCTCGGGGTAGCCACCCACATATTACGTGCTTACCACTTGTTTTATTTATTATTCAAAATTTAACATCACGGTTTGTGAGATTATATGTCATACAGCTTGTAACATTTGTGACCGGATATCTTACAAAAACACAAGAAATTGCTCGAGATTTAAATTTTTGTTTAGGATGTACTACCGTTACATAATATTTACAGCTAAAAACTTTAAGATTATGAAATGTTGGTGGTCGTTTGTAAAGTGTTTCAAAGGGTGTCTAAGACTCCATTTTGTTGCTGACTATAGACACAAATACCCTAAAATTCAATACCACAATAAATAAAAAATGGTTGTAAAGATAGGAAATTTGTGAGGCCCTCAAACATTGAAATGAAAGAGTAACATTACAGATATGTAATTGATTAGCTATAAATTTAAAACAAGAAAATGAAGATGATTTATTTGATGATTAATCAATCACAAAATTTGTCCTACTTGAATTTTTCTTGCTCAAGAATTGATGATGAAAAGGGCTTTGCTCGAGAATTGGGAGTTCCTATCGTAATGCATGACTACTTAACTGGTGGATTCACTGTGCCGTTATTGATAGACAAGGTGAATTTTGAATATGTTGTCTTCTTCTTCACCGCTGCTGCAATTGAGAAATTTTCGATAGATTCAGAACCACTGCACACCATTTACTTGTAATCGATGCCAAATACATATTGATGAGTCTTATAAAATGGTAAGATCTAACATTTACTCTATTACCTAATGTGAGACAAGAGAATTAATAGATATGCTTCAATTAAATCAGGTATGCATGCTTCTGGCTTCGTTATGACAGTGTAACAATATGATATTCCCGGATTGATAATTTGTCCCATTTAGTTGGAACAAGTGGATATCTTATCAAATTAGCATCCAAAATTTTGAAACTAAATAACTAATTTCACAGTTAAATATGAAATTTTGATATTTAAGAACACCAAGATCAATGCTATGATATATAATACAAGCTACCCACCAACTCCTAAAAAAACAAAAAAATATGCTAATAAATATATTTCATTATAGTTATAACAAAATATATTTCACAAATACCTTTATATCTTAAATCAAATTATAATATAGTTATAACAAAATATATTTCACAAATACCTTTATATCTTAAATCAAATTTTATTAATATAATTTAATCTAAACATAGTGCATGAAATCGAAACAAACTCATAAGCAACTAGTTTTTTTTGAAGTTTTAGAACGCAAAGGATAAAACTTCAACTAACAAATTAATCTTACTAACAACTTAAACTCAAATACGTTATTATGATAAGATACCTAATAACTGTACAAGTTCGAACTTGTGCTTGACGGTTCATCCTAAAGAACTGGACATCCCTTAGCCACGACGCCTGGAGCTGTCGGGCACTTGGCCAAACTGCAATGGTCATCATTAGCCAAACCCCACCAGTCTGGTCCAATAATATCCTTAGATTGCAAAGTGAAATACACAACAATGCCCATAAATGCAACCCCAGCATCCAAAGCAGCTGACAAGATATAGTTATGCCTCGCCCACCACCCCTTGTACCTCTTGTACACATAGAAGTTGAAGAACATTCCAACCACTCCCCATGTTATGTAGTTCACTGATCTTGCTGGTGGCATGCCTCCTGTTGCTCCTATTATGATAGGCATGTTTATGAGTGTGATCCATTTCTTATTAGGGAACTGCCTAGCAAGAAGCCACACAGGCACTGGGGCTAGCAACCCTACAAGGAAGAACCAGTTCATTGCTCCGTAGACCCCGTACTTTGTGAACATTCGTAGCGGTCCGACGACTCCCCATATGATCGATGCGTTGTAGAACACATCGTCTCCTGGACATGTCCATGGACTTCCTTCTGGCAACAAACTTAGGTCGCAGATGTTGTCTACACTTGTTAGTAGCCACCATGCTGTGCTGAAGTACACGCTGGATGATACTATCGTTCCTACGAGCTGAAGCAGGGTCGGGTGAGTTGTTTTCGATTCAAGTCGATAAAAGTAATGAGTATAATACCTGAACTGTGAACATGGCTCTTGGTGGGATCTTCATGTAGTGTCCTAATTTGAAATCACCAACAAAGCTTAGTGCTTGTGACATGCTGATGTAACCATATGTCTTGAAAGCCACATTTGCTAGGGGCTTCCCAGGGTAAATATACCCTATGATTAGCTCGGTTATGACATTCAATCCTGGTTGCTGCAACACCAAATCATTTCAAAAGTTAGCTTAAATCCCATCCCTCCTCCCCAACTCGTAGTATGAGATCCCACGTCAGTTGAGGAGGAGAACGAAACACCCTTTACAAGGGTGTGAAAACCTCACTGTAATGAACTATGGTGTATTTGGGCTGTTACAAAACCTCTCCCTAAACGAGAGCAATTTTGAGGGGGAAGCCCGAAAGGTAAAAGCCTAAAGAAGACAATATCTACTAGCAATAGATTTGGGTTTCTCCCTAACAAACCCATTTAAAAAATTTTGAGGCCCGAAAGAGAAAACCCAAAAAGGACAATACCCATTTTAAAAATTTTGAGAAGCCCAAAAGAGCAAACCCAAATAGAACAATATATACTAACAATCGATTTTACCTGTTACAAAACCTACATACACATTTAAAAAAATTTGAGGGGAAGCCCGAAAGAGAAAACCTAAATAGAACAACATGTGCTAACAATCAATTTGACCCGTTACAAAACCTCTCCCTAACGTTTAAAAACTTTTGAGGGGAAGCCCGAAAGAGAAAACCTAAATAGGACAACATGTGCTAACAATCAATTTGACCCGTTACAAAACCTCTTCCTAACCAGATGAATATTTGTTAACAATGGGGTTATGCATACCATATTTGTAGTAGCTTGGATGATCCCAATAGGCAAAGTGAAGAAGAGTGCAATTCCACAAGCAAGCATAATCCCCCACCATGGCAATTGGAGCTGTTTATCAAAACCTTCACAAGCAAGCAAGGCAAGAGCAACCATTATTACCAAGATACTAGAAAACCACCATTGAGGCACTTCTTTATAGTTCCTCTTCATTATCCTCGTATGCACGTCTCCGAGCTCGGTCGCCGACGTTGTCTTCTTCCATAGTTGCCATATCGATCTACAAAAACAAGCAAGTCGAGTGAGAGAAGAATCAGCGTTATGTTATATGGAATCAAATTGAAAGCATGGTTAGTTACCTTCCATGGAAGAGAGCAACATGTGAAATAGTGGCAGTCAAAGTGGCAAAGCTCAAGCCATAAGAAAAGGCAAAGAAGACACTCAAGTAAAGCTTGCTATAGTTATCATACCCAACTTGGTCAAGATCAAAAGTCTTGCTATTAAGAACTCTAGAAATGTTGTAATTATTGCCTAACGAGTCGAAAGTGTGAGAAGAAATGAACGGAAAACGCTTAGCATCGAAGGAATTAGACCAATAGGAAATGGGGAGGGTAACATAAACAATCAAGAAGAAGCCAATTAAGATATTGACAATGGCAAAGCCAGGGGTGGCCAAGGGACTGCCCAAGAAGCTGGCAACGGTGGACCAGTCGAGGCCGAAGGAGCCGATGCCGAGGCCGTAGAAACCGGAACCGATCTGTTGGGCAGTGATGGAGTTTTTCCAAATGAGACAGACAATAGAGATGCAAGTTATGGAGGGGAAGAGATAGCTGGGGATGGTGTAGTAAGCAAAGCTTGAGATGAAGACGAGGAGGAAGAACTGTAGCCTTGTGTGTCCTCCTCTTGGCCTCTTCTCTTTCTCATGCAAGGCCCTGTGGTTTTTGACAAGGCGTTAGCACACAATTGGGTGCAAACTCGGTGGAAAATGGAATATGAAGTACCTGAAGAGAGAAACTTGAACCAAATTTGCAGGCCACCACATGTATGGAGAATCAACTAGGAATTTTCTGAATATTCCAGCCCATCCATACCCAAGCATCTGTTACATTCAAATTTTTATGTCAAATTTTTATGTCAAGGGTCGGGTCGACTCGAGTTCTTCGGGTTGATTTGGTTTAACCCGAACCAAATTAGAGTTTTTAATGGTAATATGATGATTATAATAAATGGTAAAAGAGATATAAAATAAAAGAAAAAAATTTCATGTGGAGGGCTCAATTCTGGTTAGGTTAAAGAGGAGAACAAATCATTCTTTTTAAAAGGGCTCGGGTAAGATCTCACGTTGGTTCGAGAGGAGAATGAATCATTTTGTAGGAAGGGGGTGTAGAAATGAGGTGTAGAAACTCTTTTTAAAAGGACGAATCAGGAGGAGAACGAATCAGTCTATATGAAGGGGTGTAGAAACTTATTTTTGTAAACAGGCTCATGTGTAAGATCTTGCATTGGTTAGAGAGGATCTTTAACTCAGGAAAATCAAGAAAAGATAATATTTGATAGCCTGTTATTGGACCGCAAATGAGTGAGGGACTATTAATCCGACCCGAAAGATTTAAACCGCGAATGAGTGGAGTGAGGGACTATTAATCCGACCCTAAAGATTTAAACCGCGAATGAGTGAGGGACTATTAACCAGACCCTAAAGAAGATTTAAACCGAGAATGGGTGAGGGAGAGGAGAGAAAATTTTGGCTTCCCCATCTCCGATCCACCTCATGGACAAGAATGAAAAATATATTTTAAACCCGTAAACGACACCGAACCGAAACGAAAAATTGGAAGTAAAGGAGGATAAAAAAGGGAATTAGTAGCTGACCTGAGTAGTCATAGAAAGCATCAAAGCAGCTGCAGGATGGAGTTTCCTGCGGTAGAAAGCCTTAACAATGGTAACAATGTTAACAGCATAAACACCGCCGGCGCCACAGCTAGCAAAGATGGTAATAAGAACATGTTCTTTCAACGTGAACGGCCCAGGATTCAAAGTAAACGACCAATTCAACATCGGAACTTTAAAAACCCTGGTCGGAAAAGTGGCCGCCATCAGCTTTCCAAGAGGCAGCGCCACAATCTGAGCCGACACAGACGAAATATACAGCTGATTTTGCCGATACCCAAAAAACTGATTCACAAACGCCAGAAGACAACACGACATCAGCCCCAACACCCATGTTCTAAACGTCAACGCCGCCTCCGTCGGGTCATCGGTGATCGGAACCGTCAGCCGGACCTCCTCGATCGGACAGTCGTTTTCCTCCTCTGCACCGCCGCTACCAATGGAGAAACTTGAAAAATTGTTCTTCCCATCGACGGTCATAACGCTCAAATTTTGAAACCCAAATGCTATCTCTTCCCCTCCTCCACCGTGTCTCAATGGAAGTCTCCCTCACTGCCAAATTGTTCCATTCAGAGCCTTCGTTTTTATACCAATGTTGAACCCTTCTTCCTCCTCTGTATGTACCTAACAAAACCAGAGCTTTCCGGAGAAATTCATGTAATGGCTGACCATGATTCTTCCATTTTTAGAATACCCATTTGTTGTTACTACTAATCATACCCAAAATGCCTATTTTACAGTTCATCCTCTTAATAATTCTTTTCATTCTTCTTCTTCTTCCTCATTAATGTTCTTATTCTGTTTTGGAAATGAAGAGCTGTATAACAAATTTGAATCTTTTACCCAATTCTTATCGTTTAAAATTGTTTCCGTACCATTGTATTTGAATATGTTGGGTTATATCACTTAGTTTGGTATTATTTAATGAGCCTATTGTATTTCATAAAAATTGGAAATAATATAATCCTTAGGTAAGAGCCATCCTACCCAACTTTTAGACGTGGATGATTATCATAAGATTCTCTTTCGAGAAAATCCGCACTTTTCCAAATTCAAAATATAGATAGAATTCTAAGATTTATCCTTGCGGTTGATCTATGCCATATTCGATTCTCGTAAGGTGATACATAGCTAATAGTTCGCGTTTGGTGCTACATCATAAGCACATTGGAAACGTAGATAATTGTAACCATATACATATAAAATGACTAGAATGCCACTCCTTGGACTTTATTTGTAAAGTCTCTATTCTTTGGTAGTCGAAACCCACAATCCATGTTTGACTAGCCAAGAAGACAAATGAACCAATAATGAAACACAATGAACGAATAATATTAAATTTGTAAAAAGAACGACTATTACACACAATGAACCAATAATATTAAATTTGTATTTAAAATACTATCATTCATCGGTGTTCAACTAAGTTGTTTCTGATATCATAAAAATGTTTGCTAAAACCACCCCATTTAAAATGTCGGTGAAAATGAAAAATACAATAAATGAATACAAGATATTTGAATATAATAAATTGTAAATATGATATCTATGTAATTTGTAAAGAAATATCTAAATATTTTTCTATAATAAAAAATTAAATATGATATATATGATAAATTATAATTTATAACTAAATATCATTAACAATAATTTTTAGTAGTTCTTAAGGGTAGTGGAGAAGTGAATATAGAGAGTGAGGGTATTTTTGTCATTTTCATATATTATAAAAATTTGGAAAGAAGTTATTTTCAAAAATACTTTTTTTTTTAATAATTTAGATTATAAGTCTTACCCTCCAAATCACTTATTTCTTCTTAAAAAATTATTTTTAGTAGCCATATAAAGCAAATTTTAGAAAAATAATTATTTATTTATTTATTTATTTAAAACGCTTGAAAAGGCAATACAAAACAAATCCTTTAACATATATGGTCGTGTTTTAACTTTTTGTTTTCGGATTCATAATTTCTATCCAGAAATGTATTAACTACTAATTTATGGGTAAATACAATAAATAAATAAATAAATAAATATATATATATATATATATATATATATATATATATATATATATATATATTAACTACTAATTTGGAGATAAGTACCATAAATAAATAAATAAATAAATAAATATATATATATATATATATATCTAAAAATGTATTAACTACTAATTTAGGGGTAAGTACAATAAATAAATAAATATATTTATTGTACTTATACTAAAATTAGTAGTTAATACATTTTTTATTTATTTGTTGTACTTATCCTTAAATTAGTAGTTAATACATTTTTAGATATATAATATATATAATATGACGTGTGAAATTTAATTACTACTAAATTTAATTAAAAAAAACTTAAAAATTAATTTGAAATTTAATTACATGACACAAAATTAATATTATAGAATACTTAAATATATATATTTTCGATTAAGATGTCAAAATAAAAAAATATTGAGTATCATATTTAGAGTTCGATAAATAAGGTTTCGCAATTTAAAAAAATATTATATTTGCAATTATTTTTAAAATAATATTATATTCATAATTATTTACTTAAAATTACATATTTAAAAATATATTTTTATATTTTTCATGTTCTAAAAAAATGAATAAGGGATAAAAATGAAAGGAAATGAGACACAAAAATGACACTTCATATTAAATAATACAAAATAAACAAATATTGTTACCATATTTTAATTTGTCACTTAATATAAATATATTTAGTTGATAAATCTTTAATAATATATCATATTCATCGATTAATTATACAAATAAATTTAATATAAATTCTATAATTCATTTGAAAATAAATATTGGTTATAATTTATTAACCAATTTATTTATGCCTATTTTCCGCTCTCAATTTTTATTTTAATTTTTTAGAAGGCCAATCATACTATTAAATGTCATAAAACATATTTATTGATACTTTTTTTACTTTTTAAAAAATATTAAATTTTGTGGGTTTATTTTGGGTCATTTTTGCTTAATTTGCATTAACATTATATTACCCAACTAATTACTACTTGCCCTAGTTTGTTATCCCACTGTATTAAATCATATCTAATTACATGTCATTATTTTGTTTTTATAATGGTAAAAATTTTAAATTCTATTAAATTTAATAGGGATGACCCGCATGCATGTGAAGTGTCATAATAGCACTATTGGGACAGCAAGATAATGATTGTGCGACACTTGTTCTAATCCAGCGAACAATATTGGCATATGTTCGAGTCTCGAGTCACGTTTGTAAGAAATGCTTTAGAAAACGTAAATGAGAAAATAAGTCTAAAAACAATTTGAAAGAAAGTAATGTTATAAGCTAAAAGCGATTAGGTAGCAACATCGCCTTTCATAGCATATAACTCAGGTAGGAAGAGGTAGCAACTAGTCATATCCTTTTATAGTACATTTTGGTGCATTTTAGTTCTGGAGGGTGTAGACATGATTTTTGGTGAATGGTTATACACTCTCATATTGACACAACGTGAAATAGTAAAGACCTATCTAAGATGAAAACATGTAAAAAGGGTTTGAAACAAGCATGTGACCATGGATAACACGTCCTGGTCAAGCATGACCGGGTCATTCGACATGCGGCCATAAACAAAACGTGTAAAGATACAAAAAAATTAGAAAAGAAAAAAACGAAGGGAAATTTTGTCCCACATCGCTTAAGTTGAGAAGTGGGGAGTTGGCGTCCACGGTAAAAGAGAGAACTTATCTACAAATAGGTGAACCAATCAAAACAGTGGTCAAAGGTCAAGAAAACTAAAACAGAATAACGTGGCAGGTTCAGAGGCCACCACGTCATTGTCTTCAACCTCCGCTCCTTTCCCTTTTGCAATAACATAATTTTCACCCTCTGAAACTCAAGCTCTCTTGCACGATACAAAGACTTTTTCCACTCGATTCTAAAGTTGTAGTCCTACACACCATGGATCACTTAAGATTGGTTTCAACTCATTTAGTTCTTAATCGAGCAAGATGTAATAAGTCAAAGTAGGTTGCTCGATAATGATACTCTATTTCCGAATTCCAATTCTCTCTTGGTTGGAATGATACAGAGCTCTTCCACTCTCGAGTTCTTCAACAAATTCGTTCCTTATCTTACACCTAAACTAAATGTATAAGACCCATACCACGACTCAAATTAATGAAAGTCGAATTTGGGAGTCAAAGTTCTAAAATCCTAAAATCAAAAGCTTATGGAAAGTTAAGCTATGGGTTCACGTTCTAGTTACTTTCCGCCTATATTTTCATAAAAAAATTATTCTTTTTCTTGTCACAAAAAAACACATTCCAAGAATTTGGTGAAAGAACAAAGGGCATGCTTACAACCAAAGTCCACAGATATATATATGTGTATATATATATATATATATATATAGATATAGATATATATGTATATATAGATATATGTCTATATATATATATATGTATAGATATATATGTATATATAGATATATGTATATATGTATATATATATATATGTGTATTATTTTAAATTTTAAAACTCAAAATAAATATTAAATCCGAATTAATTCACTGGTATTGAACTACGTGAATATATTTTTTTTCCTATTTAGACCATATGTCACTGTCTCGAGATTTCAATTTTGGAACGAAATTTGTACTTATTCGTTCCAAATTAAATTTAAAATAAAATCGTGAAGTTTTAGAAAAAGTGAGGAATAGAGAAGGAGAGGAAAGAAGTCGAAAATCCCATAAAGAAATTTGTTATATGTCATCAAAATTCAACCAAGTTAGTCAAGTCAATTAATAGTCCAAAGAAACAAAAGAACCCGAAAACTATATATGATTTTAAGATAAGAGTTTGTTGGTATTTTCTGGAAAATTATATTATTTTAAAATAAAAAAAATCAAATAAAAATTAAAACTTTAATTTTTCAAATTTATTTTTATCATTATTTTGTAAATTATTATCTTGACAAATAAAGAGAGTCGTCTCGTATAAAATAGAAATGTCAATATTGTCTTGATTTTATGAAAATATCGATGAAGAGATTAATTAGAACTGTACATAGTCCGGGTTGGGAGACTTTTTTGACCCAACCCAAAAGTTCGGGTTGGTTAGATTGGTAACCCAACCCGGCCCAAAAATTTTCACAACCCAACCCAACTCTCTCTTTTCAGGTTGGGTTCTTGCTAACTTTTTTAAAGTTTTTTTTTAATTTTTTTATTTATTCACCGTTCATAATTATTGATATAATTTTTGATAAAAGATATTAAAAAAATTAATCAACAAAGTGAAAGAGATTGTAACATCTCAACATTATTTAATAAAAATTGGTTAAATAATATGATTGTAAATTATTATCTTCATAAATAAAGAGAGTCATCTGGTATAAAGTTAAAGGTTAATATTGTCTCGGTGAAAAGATTAACCAGGAGTGTACATGTTCCGGGTTGGGTTAGGTTGGGAGACTTTTTTTACCCAACCAATTAGATTGGTAACCCAACCCGACCCAAAAATTTTCCCAACCCAACTCTCTCTTTTAGATTGGGTTGGGGTTGGGTTCTAGGGTTGTTAACTTTTTTTTTTTAAGTTTTTTTAAATTTTTTTATTTATTCACCGTTCATAATTATTCGATATAATTTTAGATAAAAAATATTAAAAAAATTAATCAACAAAGTAAAAAAGATTATAATATCTCAACGTTATTTAACAAAAATTAGTTAAATAATATGAAATATTGAAAAATAATATAAAGTAAATTTTTATATCTAGAATAGAAATAAAGAATATAATATAAATTAATTAAAAATAATAAAGTAATAAAAAAAAGAAGAAAGATTTCGACTTAATATAACATCATATAAATTAATTAAAAATAATAAAGTAATAAAAAAAAAAGATTTCGACTTAATATAACATAATATAAATTAATTAAAAATAATAAAGTAATAAAAAAGAAAGATTTCGACTTAATATAACATAGAATAATTTTTTATATTTAGAATAGAAATAAATAATATAATATAAACACGACAGTTTTCTCAATGTTATTTATAAGTTTTATTCGGTTTCGGGTCAACCCGAATTTTTTATCCTATGAACTGGAAACCAAATCCAATCACTTCGGGTCCGGGTTGTCTAGTTAGATGTATTGATATTTAAAAATAAAAAAAATTATAAAATTACAACTCTTAGCTATTGAAAATATATTTGTTTAAATCTTTTATTGTTATAACTAATTACTATTATTTGTTTAAATCTCAGCTGCTTCCGTTTTGAGCAATCCAGCATTGGTGGACAGAGGATTTAGGTGTTTAATTTTAGATTCTTTAACCAACGCGGCTGTTGAAATTTCAATTTTAAGCTTAGAACAGATACTAGAGCTTTTCACTCAAACTGATTTCCCCTCTCATTATTCCCACTCTCTTTTTCATCTTCAATTCAAGAAATGTTGCCCTTACTTTGATCTTTCATCTCCGATTCTCCCTCCCCTTCACAGCCCCACATTTGGGTGAACTCTGAATCTCAATATTACTTGGAGTGAGATTCATATTTCAATTTCTTTTCTGTGTTCGTTAACTTGATTTTGTGTTCATCGAAAATGGGTATTGCCAATCGGGAGGCGTTGAAGCAGTTTCAGCTGCGAATGGATGATGGTGATCTCACTTACTTGCGATTTCGTCTTGTTCTGTGATGTGTATTTCCTTGCTAACATTTTTTTTTTCTCTGATTCCGTTGTGATGCCTAACAGTCGATGGATCACTGATGAACTCATTTGAGGTTTGTTCTTCGAGTTTGATCGTTACTGCTGGATCTGTTATTCGATTGAATAGATCTGTTTCTGTGGTGCCACTATTTTGAATCTATTTTCTCTGGCTGTGGAGACTGAGATTTCGTAACATTTTATTATCATTGTTGGTTGGAAATGGGGCTGCCTTGGAATTGAAGTTTGATTGTTTTTTATTTTTCTTTTATTGAATCAAGATCATCATGATTCGTTTGATATGGGATGTTCACTTATTTGCTCTGTCATTAACTTCCCATCTCAGATCAAGTCTTATGAGTTGGTTTGAAAATCAAATTGTTGTTAGTTTAAATGCCTGGACGAATGAAGTTTTGTTGATTCCCGGATGGGTTTACAAGCTAATTTCTCCACATTTTGTGACATCCTCACATCGGTTGGGGAGGAGAACGAAACACCTTTTATAAGGGTGTGAAAGCTCTCCCTATCAAGCGCGTTTTGAAAACCTTGAGGGGAAGCCCGAAAAGAAAAGCCCAAAAAGAATAATATCTGCTAACGGTGGGCTTGGGCCGTTACAAATAGTATCAGAGGCAAACACTAGACAATGTGCCAGCAAGGAGGCTAAGCCCCAAAGGGGTGGACATGAGGCAATGTGCTTGCAAGGACACTCGGCTTGAAGGGGTGGATTTGGTGAGAGTCCCATCCGAAGGGGGTGGATTGTGAGAACGAAACACTCTTTATAAGAGTGTGGAGACCTCTCCCTAGCTAAAAACCTTGAGAGGAATCCCAAAAGGAAAATCTCAAAGAAAACAATATCTGCTAGCGGTGGATATAGGCCGGATATAGGCTGTTACAACAACTTGAATTGAATAATTTACTAAATTGAGTGTCTTATGATCTCCAGAATATGCATCAAGGTCATCCAGCTGAAACTTTGGAACGCTTTCTGAAGGCGAGGGACTGGAATGTTTCTAAAGCCCATAAAATGGTTAGATCAGTGTATTAGTTTCAAAATTTGGTTAAATTCCCTTAACATTTTGTGTCTCTGTCTCACTATTTGTTTGTTTTGCTTTGGAATCTTCAGTTAATGGATTGTCTACATTGGAGGATACAAAATGAGATTGACAACATATTGGCAGTGAGTTTCTTCTTCTTCTGCTGCTGCTTCTTTCCTTTTCCTTCTATTGAAACTAAACGAACATTGAAAAATATAAATGTAGAGACAATCATTACAAGATATGCCTCTATAGCTTCATATGGCAATGATAAACTATGTATGAAGAGCTAAAAGGTCATTTTTCTGGAAATTATCATTACAAATAGAATTAAAAACAAGCCAGGACGGTGGAGGAGAGGTGTCTTACATCTTGTTTGCCCCTATTCAATGCCACGGAATCAAGAAAATGGACTACAGATTTAAGTTTAAAATGGAAAAGCTAGCACTGGTGATAGTAGTCTGTCTGTTTCATTCCTACATATTCCTACATTTACTCCAAGTGCCAACGAAGATGCTGGACTCTGAAGGGGAGTGGATTGTGAGATCCCACGTTGGTTGGAGAGGCGAACGAAGCATTCTTCATAAGGGTGTGGAAATTTCTCCCTAGCAGACGCGTTTTAAGAACTTTGAGGGGAAGCCCAGAAGGGAAAGTCCAAAGAGGACAATATTTGCTAGTAGTGGACTTGGGTCATTACAAATGGTATCAGAGCATACACTAGGCGGTGTGCCAGCAAGGTCGTTGATCCCTGAAGGGGGACACCGGGCGGTGTGCCAACGAGGACGCTGGCCCCGAAGGGGAGTGGATTGTGAGATCTCACATCGGCTGGAGAGGGGAACAAAACGTTCTTTATAAGGGTGTGAAAATCTCTCTCCGTAGCATGTGCATTTTAAAAACCTTGAGGGGAAGCCTAGAAGGGAAAGCCCAAAGAGGACAATATCTACTAACGGTGGACTTGGGCCGTTACAAATGGTATCAGAGCCAAACACCGGACAGTGTGCCAGTAAGGACATTGATTCCCGAAGGGGGGTAGACATCGGGCGGAGTGCCGCGAGGATGCTGGGTCTCGAAGGGGAGTGGATTGTGAGATCTCACATTGGTTGGAGAGGGAAACAAAACATTCTTTTTAAGGATGTGGAAACCTCTCTCCGTAGCCGAACGCATTTTAAAAACCTTGAGAAGAAACCTGGAAGGAAAAACCCAAAGAGAATAATATCTTCTAGCGGTGAACTTAGGTGGTTACATTGGGCAAGAATCTAAATTTCAAGAATCTAAATTTCAGTTTATCTTTTGATAATTATGATGCTCTAGGCCCGTATATCTCTCTATAAACCATGGACAAGTAATAGTATCTAAACTCGAGTCTTTTTTAATTAACCATACTGACAACAGCAAGCAGAGGTGGTACAATATGTCTCATCACTACTATGTATTGAAGTCTTAAAGATTACTCTTGGCTTAACGTACGTGCTACAACATTTAATTTATATTTCGTATTATTACAGAAACCGATAGTTCCCCCCGAGTTATACAGATCAGTGCGAGACTCTCAGCTGGTGGGACTGTGTGGATACTCAAAAGAGGTTCATAAATAGAATCATGTTGTCCTTCATCATTTGATCCTTAATGCATTTATATTTCGTGTTATTATATTTTGCATCCAAAAATTAGATCAAGCTGCTATCTTGTTTCTTCCTCATTGATATACATATTCGTTTCCAGGGTCTTCCTGTGATAGCTGTTGGTGTTGGTCAAAGCACATTTGACAAGGCATCTGTAAGGATTTTCTTTTCTTTGTGTACCATCTCTATCTGCCCTTTTCTTAAAGCTTTGAGAATACAAAACCTAGTCTTGAACTTCTTAGACATGATCAAATAATATGCACACATGAAATGCATCAGATTGCAGGTTTGAAGCTTTTTGTAACTGTGTTCATCCATGACAAAATTCATTACATTGTGCGATGTGCATATAATCTAAACATCTGTTATTATGTGCGGAAGATATTTACATGGGTTCTTTTGTTCTAGGTTCATTATTATGTGCAGTCACACATCCAAATGAATGAATATAGGGATCGTGTTGTGTTGGTGAGTATTTAAGACCGTTTAATCATTCTTGTGACTTACAAATGTTCTTTAATATCACATGTTCGGTGTCCTTTTGTGAAATCTCACATTAGTTGGGAAGAAGAACGAAACATTTTTTATAAGGGTGTGAAACCTCTCCCTAGCAGACTCGTTTTAAAAACCTTGAGGGAAAACTCGAAAGGAAAAGCCCAAAAAGGACAACATATGCTAGTGGTGAGCTTGGGACGTTACAAATGGTATCAGAGCCAGCCATCAGGCGATGTACCAACGAGGAGGTTGAGACCCGAAGGGGGTTGGATTGGGAGGGCCCCACGTCGATTGGAGAAGAAAACGAGTGTCAGCGAGGACGCTGAGTCTCGAATGGGGTGGATTGAGATCTCACATTAGTTGGGGAGAAGAACGAAACATTCTTTATAAGAGTGTGAAAACCTCTCCCTAACAGATGCATTTTAAAAATCTTTAGGGAAAATCCAAAGAGGACAATGTCTGCTAGCAATGGTTTGAGCCGTTACACCTTTTAAAAGATTTCTGACAAGATTAGAACAGTACAGAGAATCTAACATAATCTGATTATTGTAGCCTGCTGCGACAAAGAAGCATGGACGACATATAGGCACCTGTCTCAAGGTTTTGGATATGACTGGGTTAAAGCTTTCAGCATTAAATCAAGTAAAGGTGTACTTCTTAGGTCCTTATACGTCACAGAACACCATTTTCTTACCTTCAGCACAGTTTTTGGAATCAAATGCTCAAAATTTTGACACATAGGCACCTGTTTCTTTTTAATCTTGGCAACTGCAGCTTCTAACTGTCATATCGACCATTGACGACTTAAACTATCCCGAGAAGACCGATGCTTACTACATCGTAAACGTTCCATGTGTATTTTCTGCGTGCTGGATGGTGTGTGCCTATTTTAATTCATATTGGAGAAGTATTCTCAATATACTTGCAATATCAAGCCGGCCATCTGCAGGGAATATGAATATGATTTATTGTCCTTGCTGACAGGTCGTAAAACCTCTTTTGCAAGAGAGAACAAGGAGGAAAATCAAAGTGCTACAGAATTGTGGGCGAGATGAACTACTAAAGGCAAGCTTGCTTTCTCTGTTCTTACTTTTCCCCACTATGATATGGATCGTCATAGTATTTCTTACTCCATGATCTATATTCTCGATCATCAACTGTGGATATCCCCTCGTAAACTATAAGTTAAGTTGATTTGTTTTATCCCCTCGTAAACTATAAGTTAAGTTGATTTGTTTCTCGATAACTGCTCACTCCTTCACAAGAAAGGACTTTTGCTGCCCCACTTCAAGCAGTATGGGAGCGCCCATCAACATTGCGGGGAAGTCTATCCAAACAGCTATATCCCATATTTGGCTAGACTCATTCCATTGAGGCTTGATGATCTTTGCATCAATGCCTTTCAAGTTACTTCGTTCCTCGAGAACAGCTCACTCGTTCACAGGAAAGGACTTATGCTATCCCAACCCAAATAGTTGTGGGGATGCCCATCAAGATGGAAGGGAAGCCTAGAGGAACGGCTATCCCACCATTGAGGCTTGATGATCTTTGCATCAATACCTTTCAAGTTGCTTCGTTCCTCAAGAACAACTCGCTCCTTTACAGGAAAGGACTTATTCTACCCCACCCCATGCAGCTGTGGGGGCACCCTAATCCCGTACTTTGCTAGACCCATCTTTGCATCAATATCAATACCTTTTCCTTGCGCAGCCACACCGCCACAGTCTCAACCAACCTGTTGGGATTCAGCTTGCAATTTCATCCTTACATCAATGTTTTTTCCTTTAATGTTTGCAACTCATCTGCAGGTAATGGATTCACTACCACATTTTTGTCGTAAAGAAAGGTCGGGATCATCTCGATACGCCAAGAACGGAAATACAGAAAACTGTTTCTCCTTAGACAGTGCATTTCATCAGCAGCTCTACAGTTACATTCAGCAGCAAGGTGCAGTTAGGGAGCCGATTGTACCAATCAAACAAGGATCATTTCATGTGGATTTCCCTGAACCAGATCCAAGAGATCTAGAAATTGCCAAAACCATAGAAACAGAGTTCCATAAGCTCGAAAAGCACAATGAACTCAGCTATTCCACGAATGGCCTTCATCAAGTCAATGGAGAATTATGAATATGGCAACTACAACCCTACTTACTGTGCTATTACTACATATCTAATGTAAAGTTTATTTACACTATCTCCTGCCATTGGTTCCCCGACACATCTCTAACGCTTAAGCGGTCTTGTTCGAGATGGCCATATAATGAAATGATATTCGATGCTCTTATTTTGATTTCTCAAACTAAAAGATTCATGAATCGAACATCCAAGTGCATATGGTCCAAGAGGATAAGATTTTTTACAACAAACCATCCAAGTGCATATGGTCCAAGAGGATAAGATTTTTTACAACAAACCAAGCGAATGATAGCTGATAGACAATCTCGATACGATATGCTTCGATCGATGATCTAACAAACCATCCCATATACAAAATCACCCATCATTTCTGGTTACCTGAACACAAATTTGCAGGCAACAAATGTACACACAATAATTATATGTTACTCACCTGAATACTTCAAGAAAATGTCACACAGACTTCTCGCCGGGCAGGTAGGACGGCGATCCACCGTCGACCTGGTTCTTTTTCCTAACAAATAAGCCGCTAAGGTTTGGTAAGAGTACCTTCTTTGAGAATGTTTTGTCTCTCGACACCATTTTCATTGATGTGCTCTGCTTTTGAATCATGTTGTGGCTTGGAGGTGATTCCAAAGGCACCGACGTTTGAGCCAAAATTCTTGATGCAGCTTCGATTGCTTTCTTCTGCTCTCGCTCGCGCCACCGTCTTAGCTCTCCTTCCACGGCCTTCTTAGCTGCTTCTGCCATCTTTGCTTTCTTTGAAGCTTCCTCAGTTGCTGTCTTCATATCCTCAATTTCCTTCTGGGATGCTTCTAACCTTTGTAGAATTTCATTTTCGCTAGCCTTCACGGCTTCAACCTGAGCTAATGCAGCAGCTACTTTCATTTCGGTTAATGTGTCGGACTCCTCGACTTTCCGGCTTAATGACTCGAACTCTTCCCTGGAGATAGTGATGTTAGCCCCCGACTCGGAAGTCGAAGCTCGTGCAGCATTCGTTCTCTCTGAGAGTACCTTAATCTGCTCAAGGGCTCTAGCTTCAGCTGTTTTTGCTTCTTCAGCTTCTTCCAGTGCAACTCTCAGCTGCTTCCCAGCAGCTTCCAATGCTATTTTAGTGGATTCCGCTTCCTTCCTCAACTCTTCGGCTTTATTTTTCATCTCTACCACTTCCCGTCTCGCATTTTCGGTTTCCGAAGATAGCTGGTTGAGAGTTGAAAGCATATCTTCACAAGCACCTCTTGCTTTAGATTCTTCTGCGAGGTACGCTTCGAGTTCAGATTTTCTCATTCGGAGCTCGACGTGCAAATTCCCAGCAGTAGATTCGGCCTCCACTTCTCTCTCCTTGAGTTCAGAATGCTCTTTCTTCACATTCTCGAGTTCCAACTTCAAAGCTTCAACCAAGCTATGGAGAGATCTTTCCTCTTCAGCTACTTTTTGTAAGGACTCTTTTGCATCATCAAGCTCCGATGTGACGTTCTTCACCGAATCTAAATCCGACGCCTTTTTATCGTCCATTTGTTTCTGCAGTTCCCCAATTTCATTCATCGTCTCACTCAACTGCAATTCAAGATTCCTCGTGACATCAGGGTCGATTTCCTTCTGTAACGAAAACAATTTTTTCGCCGACTCTTCAAGAGCTGCTTTATAAGACTTCCTCTGGATATCTTTCTCAACAAATATCTGTTCTTGTTCTTTATGTGCTTGAAGGGATGCTAGCTTGAGCTTTTCAATGGATTCCTGTGCAGCTAAAATTTCCTTAGAAAGTTCATTTGCTTTCACCTTGTGTGTTTCGACTGATTCCTCGGCCTCCGTCACCTGTTTCAAAGCAGCTACTTTTGCTTCCAACGACGCATCAGAATCTTGATGGATTTTCCTCAATTCTTGCTTTGCAGCATCTAGTTCTCCGATCACTACCATATACCGATCTCGGGTCGTTTCCAAGTCTTGTTTCCAACCACAATTATTTCCCGAATGATTGTTTCCATTCGTCTCCTCAAACTGCTTCGCTCGAGCCTTGGCAGCTTCCGAATCCTTCACGGCAGATTCTTTCGATTCCCTCAGCAATTGTAGCTTCTTGGTCAAGTCCTCAACAGCTCTTTTAGCATTTTCGAGCTCAACGAGCGCTTCAGATTTGGTCGTTTCAGCATTCTTTAGCTGATTCTTTAGTTTGTTCAGTTCTTTTTCGGCCAAGTGAAGTTGAGTCTCTTTTGCAAACACTCTCTGTAACCAACAAGAATCCGAAAAAATCATCAAACTTTCGGAAGATAATAAAATCTCAAACAAAAAGCTACTAGACGAACGACTTAAAATGCACGAAAATAACCACCTCTGCAGAATGAGGTTGTTTCGCCTTCCTCATAATCACTCGTTCCCCCGAGAAAGAACCTTCACCAAACAAATTGACAGCATCCTTAACAGACTGGAACGGTGCACTAGTGTCGATCTCTCCTACTTCTACTTTCGCATTAGGCGAGTTCGTCGCAATTTGACGATCCTTCACACCCATTATACCTTTCAGTTTCGACGTAAATCACACCTGTTAGAAACAATCAACATCATGTTCAAACGAACAACGCACGAACAACTCACAGCTACAGAGACATCCAATCCACTCGAATCCTGAATTATATCATCTCTAAGAACATAGAAAGATGGCTGCACATGTTCATAACCCCATCATTCATTTCGACGAAGCACGAAAAACTTACCAAACTCCCACCAAACACAACAATCAACAAAAGATCAGAAGATCATGAAACTAAAATCCAGATTATGGTCAGTGATCCACAACAATATCATGAAACTAATATCAAGATCAAGATGAACTAACTATCCAGAGAAGTATCAATCAATCGGAGTTAAGTACGAACCCATGCCAGTCCAAAACCATCATGGATACTCAACAATTTGAGAGATATTTGATGAACAATCATGCAAACAAAAGAAAACTCATAAGAACAGGTAAGAAATCAAACGAAGAACTAGAAACAAACCTCAAAATTACTAAGCCAAAAGCCAAGACGATATCAAACCCTAGAAACGATCAAAAAGCCACACGAAACCAGCAAAAGAAGAGTCACTCCACCATGTCCACGAAGAAGCTCCATCAAACACACAAACCCACATCCCCAAAATCCAAACCCCACAAAGGATCTTAAAAAAAGAACCCTAAAAAACAGAAAACAAGGGATTCCTTCAGTAGTTCTTCAACCAAAAACAAGTGCCAAACAATCGTATCGCAAAAGGGTATCCCTAAAACGATACAATACGTGAGACCCAGAATCGAATCGAGAAGGGGGAGTGTTTTTCGATGGAGCTCCAAATCAAAAATGGCTGATTCAGACAAATTTTATATCAGAGAAGAGTCAGAAGAAGAGGGATCATCCTCTACAATGTCCTCCATGCTGGGGCGTGACCTTCGCTGTGATTTTTCCAAATTTTTTTCATCTTTTTCACCTAATAATGGACAATCATGACCCACATCATGGATCCAATTGACCCTTTGAAGGATTTAGAGAGCAAGGCCTCATAGACAATGGGGTGGAGTCCCTTTCAGAGGATCATGGCTCCACTCCACTTTATACTTGAAAAAACAAGAAATATATGAATTCTGGTTTTATTTCAATCATTTTGTATTGAAATCTTTCCCTCCTTTTGAAGATTATAATTGAAATGTATAGGGAAAAAGGTGGGAGGGTGGAAAGGGTTTGTTTTGTGAGACCAACATGGACATGGGACAAAGCCCTTGTTTCTTTATTACATGGAGCTATCATATTCTCCTCTCCTTGCTTGGTCTTCATATGGGTTGGCATTATTTATGATGTTTACTTTATATAATAACCTAAGAAAAATAATAAAAAGTAGGAAAGAGAACAAAATTTGTATTCCGATTTTGCCCTCCATCGCTCGTTTCAATCTTTTCCTCCCTGACTTTTATTGTTGTTGTGTAACTTATAGTCTCGAATTATTTTCTACGAGAAACTTTGAATCTGATATGTTTTGACTTTTATTAAGCTTAGAGAATGTAAAGATCGTTAAGGTTTTCAATATTTTTAAGTTTTTTTTTTCTTTTCTTTGTAATTTGACCCTAAAAGTTATACAGTCCTATCCTAAAAAAATAAGTTGAAACATGGTAATACAAAATTCACATGTCCTTGAATTGGACCGGTTAAATATGTCTTTAAGACGATTTGATGTTTAAAATAAAAATTTGTAAATATTAATTTACAAAAAAAAAAATTTTAACTTTTAAAAGTAGCGTTTGATAATCCTTCTAAGCTAAGCCTCAATCAAATTTAGGTTAACAACGATTAATTTAATAATTATAATAATTTTAAATTATGTCGGGTTCAAATTTAGGTTACTAGGTCAGTGTACTAAAAGTTTCGAGAATACCATATTAAGATGTTTATATTGAAATATATGATGATTAGTAGTACTTCGTTCTCTTATCTATCCACCTAATTAATGAACAATTAAACCACAAATTCGTCCCTTTTTAGTATAGGAAGGCAATTTAAGTAATAAACTTTTGTTTTTTAATAGAAACTCTACCGAATTAAATTTCTGGTTTGTTGTATGCCAAAAAAAAAAAAAAAAGCATCCGAGAAATATATCGATCAATTCCAATTCTTTGTATAGATCCATGGCCTATGTGTCCATATAAATCATGTTCATGGATTAACAAAAATGTGCGTAAGCTCTATTAAGCTCTAAGCTCTATTTGTCTCTGTCGTTCTATGAGTCGGCATTACATATGGCATTGCCACTCCCTTCGTCATCATCCACTAATTCGGAACTTAAACTTTTCATATCTATATAATCATTATCCATTTTTTAATTACGAGCCCGATTTGAAATTAAATGTCGTTAATTTTAATATAATTTAATTGATATATATATAGTCGACTAAAAGATTAAGGGTCTAATCCTCAATGCTAGTTTGGGCAATAAAAGCTTACATTTTCGTCTTTTTTTTAATAGTACGATATTGTCCATTTTCTTACGATAGGACTTTGGTCATATTTCCAATAATTATATTCTTGAACAAAGTATCATCGAGCCTCCGTTTAAATAATTAAAATGGTAAGATTTCAATTTTAGAATTGATTGGAACAAATATTATTAATTAAAATTTTTAAAATTTGAAAAATCGATGAAGCAGAATTCTAATTAATACGATGATATTATAGAAAATTGATATAAAGTTAAACTTTACGTTAAACACTCACGTACTTAAACATCGACTTAATAATTTCGATTTAAACAACTCTCGAATAAAAACAACATAATGTCACATGAAAGGTTATTCTATCTCTACCTGCGTGGACATCTTTAATTCTTCGTCTTCATTCATTATTTTAGAATTATAGAATATAGATTCAATAAGCTCGGTCCCAAATGAATGGTACATTAAAAAAATTTAAAAACTCTTATATTCAAATAAATAAAAAAATCTTGAAACTCAAATCTTTTCGAATCCAAAATTTTTTTAAAATAAAAATAAAATAATGAGTGTTTAAAAATCTAAATTATTTTATTTATATTAAATAAAACGGTAAGGTATAAATAAAAATGAAAATAATTTAAAATCTCAATTTTAAAATGGATGGAAATAAATATTTATTAATTGATCCATATTATTTTTCAACAAAAGATTAATTTCGTAAATCATTAAATCTATATATGATAAAAAGAAATCTTGTCAATTATTTTCTATATTCTTCATCCCAAATCTTTTAAATCACAAATTTAAATTATATATATATATATATATATATATATATCTTAGTGTATAAATCGAACAATTTTTGCAATTTTGTTGGTTCTTAAAAAAAATCCTTCCACAAGAGATAGGAAAAAAGCGTCAACTAAGAAGAACATATGATGCTAAGAGTTTGGTTAACTATCGTAATGGTGACTTTATTGGTTTCATCTGAGGCTGAGTTCGAGATTAAGTTAATGATTGACAAAGAAGATTGCTTTTCTCATAAGGTTGGATTCGTTAGCAATACCAATTCATCTCTTTGCATTGATCTTTTAGTAACAACTTACTTCGACTCATGAGTTAGAGTTTATGTGTCGTACCTTGTCAAAACCTGCTTATCTCAAATTAGGGTTCGAGCCATGGTTATTGATTCACGTTTCGAGGTTTTTGATTATTTATAGATCATTGTACAGGTGAATGGATCTTCAGAGGAGAGGATTGAAGGAAGAAAAGGACTACATAGCTTATGCTTCACAAACAAATCTGCTAACCAAGAGACTATAGATTTTGACAGCCCCATCACTCCTGATAATCAATTCTATGAACTACCCTGGGAAAACGGTATTGATTTTTAACCTTAAAAAACATGCTTTTATCTATTTGATTCTGTGATATCCCACGTTAGTTGGAGAGAAAAACGAAACACCTCTATAAGGGTGTGGAAAACTTTCCCTAGCATACACGTTTTAAAGCTTTGAGGGAAAGCTCGAAAGGGAAAGCCTAGAGAGGACAATATCGGCTAGTAGTAGACCTGAGCCGTTATAAATGGTATCAGAGCAAGACACCAGGCGATGTGCCAGTAAGGATGCTAGGCCTTAAAGGATGGATTGTAATATCCCACGTTGGTTGGGGAGGAGAACTAAACACCTTTTATAAGGGTGTGGAAAACTTTCCCTAGCAAACGCGTTTTAAAGCCTTGAGAGGAAACTCGAAAGGAAAAGTCCAAAGAGGACAATATTTGCTAGCGGTGGGCATGGGCGGTTACAAGGCGGTTACAAATCCATTGATGTTCTATTTGAAATGACATTTTCAGAAGATTTGAGCCATTTGCTTGAGCAAATACAGAGGCTGAGAGACAAACTGGAAATTGTTGAGTTTGAGCAACAACGTTTTGAGGCACAGACAGAGCAACAGGCCAAAGGTATTAATATAACCACAAGGCTTTATAAACCCTATTGTTTGCTTGAGAGTGTTTTCAATAAATTCTTGCAGTGATTGAAGCAATTAGCATAAGGGAAATTCAGAAGGCCATATTCGAATCAGCAGTACTCGTCGGTGTGAGCAGTCTACAAGTTTTCCTCTTACGACGCCTATTCGAGAAGAAGGTCGGGAACCTATAATCAAACTCCTATGGCAGATTCAAACTCTGGCTAGTGGTATAAGGAGGATGGCAGAACAAGTGATGCAAAGGCTGAAGAGTTTTCCATTGTTTTTTCTGTTTTTTTTTTCTTTCTGAAACTATAGAGCACATCATGTTTGGTTTGTGAGTGGTTCGATAATTACTTTCTAAATGTCTCATGCACCATTTTAAGTCCTCACTTCTAACTTTTGTCAATAATTTCAACATAAAAACTATACTCCATGGTTTAGGAAGCATGAAAATGTGATCTACACTCGATTCTCGAGATTCATGGGCTGAGGCATGGAGTTTCTCTAAGGGGTTTTTTCGAGTAACCGAGAATATTCTGCACATGAAAATGAAATGAGAGAGAGAGAGAGAGAGAGAAGCCATTTCAGAAAGAATAATAGAGATTGAATATAAGATATAAGGGGCAAAAAGGGGCAAAAAGGAGGTAGAGACAAATGAGATGGAATAGCTCAGCTTCTAGTGACAATTTATCATATCAGTATCACAAACAAAGAAGGTAAAATTGTTCTACCTTTTTCCTCCATGACCCAGATTATGAAGCAAATAGTATAGCAGGCTGATGATCACAGCTTTGAAAATCTCATCTTCTTCGAAGACCAGTGGACGATCTTAGGCCGTTTCGGTGGTTATCTACAGACAGGTAGTACCATCAAGATTCTGTAGGTGGGCTCTGAATGCAGCAGAACCATTTCTGGAACAGAAAAAAACATAATCCCATCAAGGAAAGGTGTAACAGCTCATAAAGAATGATCAAACAAGCATCAATTTCATTTCACCTCACTGATTGTTGATTAAACCAAAAGAAGCAAAAAACAGTGCTTGAGCATCATTCCAAAGTCCAAAAACATCTATTTCATTTCAATGAAGAATGATCAAACAAGCACAGAAGTCCATTATAAGATAACTCTTAGAAGAAAGTTAATATTTTCATAGAAACCAAATAACTGAAATAATATCGAAATATAAAAGGAAGTGATTGGCAGGGATCAGCCTTCAAGAATATTCGTACTCATCCAAAACCAACAAACGATCTACCTTCATCTCTTTCGATCCCATTCCCTCGAGTTACAACCAACCCTTTTATCCTAATGGTATTCCGAACATATTTAGGCGCACAAACGAGCAGTAAATATTACAATGAAGAGGAGGTATATACACATATAGCAGGCATTATAGAAAAGGCTAGGAAAAAACATTGTGTTCATAGGATCTTACAGCCTGAGGTTTGCCAGAGCCTGCTGCTGCAGGCCTTAGTGCCTTTCCAGGTGATCCGATTTGGCCACCGGATTTCTTCTCACACCTTGCCTTATTAAAGATCACAGTGAAGCCCTCTGCAGAAGCAGGGTTATTAACATCCCATTCACCAAACTTCGGTAGTGGCTGACCCTTCTCCTGTTAAAATACATACATTTATTTGATTCTAGACATTAAAATGCATACATTATGCTTATATCATGTCCCCATCATTAACAATTAACAATATTAATGAAATGTCCAACGAAAATTTATGTAATATATCTTCTACATCAGTTTCTATTAATAATGCAATGGAAGGGATTAGAGAAAAGCGTAATCCAAATTTTAAGACCAAATTGAAAAGTTTAACAGACCAAATTTAAAAGCAGTCAACAATGAATAATGAAAATAAGGATTCAAATTCTGAACGTTTAGTCACTTAAAATATAGATCATGGATTTCGAAGTAAAAAGTTGAAGGACTTATTGCTTTTTCTTCCATTAATGATATAAAAATAGGATGATTCATAATTAATAGCAGAAACCATAAATTAGACGAAGGAATTGCGAGATAAAAAGATGAGAAGGTGATGGGAAAAACTAAAAATGTTTCTTCACAGCTGATTTAAATTTTAAATACCCTTCGTCTATCAGAATTCAATCAATTACAAATACTTGGGCATGATAACGGAAATTCAATTCAAACATACGAAAATGTCGAGTCCCAGTGACTAACACACTAGATGATAAGATCAGACTGGAGAGAAAATGCAGATTCACAACATATCACAAAAATTATAAATAAATCATTTGAATTCAAAAAAGAGGAAGAAATAAAACATATAATAATAATGATAATGAGGAAGAAAATCCAGGCATGACAAGCATCAAGCAAATCTCCAGGAAAAAAGGGGGAACAATCGAGGCAGTGAATCTAAAAGGAAGAAAGAAAGGAGATGACGAAATGGGGAAATCGACACAATGAAGCAAAAGAACAAAACCGAATTCGGGGAAGTAAATGGAATGAATTGAGGAATGACATACCGCCATGATTGCAGAAAATGGGAAAAAGGAGAAGATAATCGGCCAAAACGAAGAACGGAAGAAGGGAAGAAAGAGGATGGCGACACCAGGAGAAGGAGAGGAGCGAGCAAGAGAGACAAGAAGAAGAGATTTTGTTTATGCCAAATCGGCCTCCAACTGCTGCCTTTTATTTCGATTCTAAATAATTAATAATAATAATAATAAATATCGGCTAAATTAATTAAAAAGCTAAAAATAACAAATTTTCCATAATAATCTTAAAACTCTTTTAAAAAAAAGTTGATTTTTTTTCTATTAATATTTTATTTCAGAAATAATATTAAAAAAAAGACCTATGAAATTTTAAAAGTCCTAATACCTTATAATTAAAATTAAAAATAAAAGTTGTCTCAAGGAGAAAGTAGGGAGTTGGATTTGTTATAAAGTCTGTCTTTTGGCTTATTAAGTTATAACATTTGCTGCCTTTCACACGACTCGCTTGAAGATTTAGAGATTTGTTTTATTTAAATTTCATGTTATTTATTTATAGTTGTTTTGTTTTAAGATTTTAGTTACGAATATTTAAAGTTCATGGCATCGATTTTTCTACTAAAAATAAAGTTGCAACTGCATGCGCATGACATGACTGTAAGTGCAAAAGTAACATTAACAATCTTAACCCTTATAAAAGAAATGTTTAAAAAAGTTCTTAATGTACGATGCCACGAACTATTATATTTCAAAGATTATAGATTACCTCCAAACTTTTTCACTTTTTTTTTCTAAAAGTTTAAGGGTATTGATGTTAATTTTGAAAATTCATATTTAAAAAGGTCTGGATTTAGGCATCAGTTATAATCAAGGAACAAAAAAAAATAAAGAACATAAAAGTCAACACAAGAGAATGGTCATGGTGAAATGCTGTTTGAAACTTTTAAAATACATGCATATTTGTTAGGCATTGGTTTTATTTTTAAAGAACATTTTAAAAAGATTTAGACATTTAAGTTGAAACTTTTAAAATCAGACGAAATCAAATTGAAATGGAATAAAAAGAATGTAGCTGTTTGTTTCAAACCTTTTGGCAAATCGAGATTTCCAACGTGGTGAAATGCTTCCGTCTCACACTTTCAATACCAACCCAAACGTTCTACTTATATGCAATCAAGACTGGGAATAAAATTCGAGAGAGACAATGCAAAGGAAGAAATCTCATTGGAAACGACAACGGCGTCAAAATCATCATAGTAGTACTGTGGAGTTGTTGTACAAACAAGGAATGGACAAACTGCATTGGAAACGACAACGGCGTGAAAATCATCGAAACATCGTCGAATAAACGAAGGGAAGGTCGAGAGTTCATTCTACACTTTCAAGTGAAGAAGACGAACCATCAGGTCTCAATTTCGGGTTTCACTCTCGAGTAGCCCACGGGGCTACGGCTTACTCCCAACAGTCCAAACCCTAAACCCTAAAGGAGCAAATAAAAGAATTACGAAGACACATTGGGTACAATACCTTCTTTTTCAGTCCATTTTTTTTTTCTTATTAAACCAATAAGAAAAAGAATTACGAATACCAATATACAAAGTTGTAGAATTATTAAACACAAAATCCCTTTACCTCCCCACCAATCATTTAAAAGAAAGAAACTAAGAACAGTGGCAATAACAATGGCCCTTGAAATAAGGACAAAAAGCTCACATATAATCCCTAGGAACAAGCTCAAGCTGGCTATGGCTATGCTTGTTTCTGTTGTTTTCTACCAAATCTGACCACCTGTAAAACAAAAAACCAAAATGATTGAGGACGAAGTTTAAGCCATGCTTTTCAAACTTGCTTTTAAAAATTGAAGAATATGAGAAATCCATTCAGAAAAAGATATACATTCAGTGTTTTTATTACCAACCTGACGTTTATATACACAAACATAACAAGGTTGACTACTCATCAGACGTAGTTTAGTTTGTTGGCTGCAAGAGGAGCGAGTGATCTGCACGTCAAAGTCTTCAAACAAACCCACAGTAATCTGTCTGCTCGGTCGCAAGCTTTTTATTTATCTTCCAGAGAACCCGATCGATCCTCGCAAGTTTTCCAATGCCGGGGCTGCCCATCAATTTTGTATTTCACTAACATGTACATGGCAATTTCAGATAACATTTGTCTCCAAATGCAAATCGAACCGTGGCTCAACCAAAGCCGAATCCTTCATTGGCTTCGTGAATGGCAAGCATCAAGCGTTCCTGAAGCTGCTCCTTCGATGAGTACTCGGGAAGATCTAGTTGATTAAAGCTGAAAGAAAGGATGTGAGAACTTGTTCGTTAAGGCTGGAAGACACGAATATTTCTCAGAAGATTGAATGCCTAAAAAACAATAGAATAGGTGTTAGATGAACACGACTCTCCACCATGGTTGATATTGTCCACTTTGAGCATAAGCTCTCGTGCCTTTGCTTTGGGCTTCCCCAAAAGGCCTCATACCAATGGAGAGAGTATTCTTTGATTATAAATCCATGATCATTCCCTAAATTAGCCGATGTGGGACTTTCAACCAACATCCAACACCTCCCCTCGAACAAAGTACGCCTCCCCTTAATCGAGGCTCGACTCCTTTTTCTTTTGGAGTCCTTTGTTCGACATTTGAGGATTCTATTGACATGACTAAGTTTAGGGCATGGCTCTTATACCATGTTAGATGAACACGACTTTCCACAATGGTATGATACTGTCCACTTTGAGCATAAGCTCTCATGGCTTTGCTTTGGGCTTCCCCAAAAGGCCTCCTACCAATGGAGAGAGTATTCTTTGATTATAAACTCATATGATCATTCCCTAAATTAGCCGATGTAGGGCTTTCATCCAACATCCAACAATAGGAACAGTAATGCATAAATAAGAATTCGGATAGAACGGCATTTAGATTCCCACCATGTATGGGCTGATGGCAACCTATCAGAAGCTCCATATGCCTTGCGAATGTGAAACCTTTGAGGCCCAGAGATACCTTGCAAAGCTTTAAAACCCTCCAGTGGAACCTGAAAAATCACAAATAAATGATGACTTCAAGAAAAAATCATTATGCTAAGAAAATATTAGTGTTTGTGTGTGTGGCAAGATCTCTTTACTTGCGAACCAAGATGTTACAAGTGCACGATGCTCGAGACTAAAAAGACTAAACATACACCAACCATTTCAAACATCCACAGAAAGGGCAATATTTCAAGCATCAGATTGGGACCAACCATGAGGGAAACATTAAAAATGTTGATGAAATCTTATAGAAAAGATAATCAAACAGACTTGAACAACATTTTATTTTGCCATTACCTTTGATGTTCCAGTCACAAACTGCAGCAATCTTGCCATGTCTTCCTTACTAAAGGATTTAACTACCTCCCAAAACCACTGCACAACACTTGATGCAGCTGTGTAGACAGTATACTCTGTGTTTGCCTTCAAATCATCCACTGAAAGACAACATAAAAAAGATTAAAACCTCATATAGTAACCCGAAAACACCAGACAACACAAAATTATTTTGTATAAAAGAACTCACAATCAATTTCTGGAAGCCCACTGATGAGTAACTCAAGCTCTTTGTCGTTAAAAATAGAAATAAGTTCTCGAGGCACGAGCTCGTTAAAACCATCTAGAAATGAGTTAATCTGAGGGCGGATAGCATTGGTTAAAATATGATCTGCGACAAGGTCTACATATTCATGCTTTGTTTCTTCAGTAACCCTTATATTTCTTCCTCCTGGCTTAAGCTCGTAATCAGTGACCTAAACATTTGAAAAGAATATTAAAAAGACTAAGTAGTACCAGAATTCATTCCAAAAAGAAAAGCATTTACCACACACACAAAAACAGGATTGACAGGTGTCCAAATTTTTGGATTATGACCTCATTTTTCTCATAAAGAATGTGCTTCTCCTCGTCTGCATCCATGCTAAATGTAAGATCAGGAATGTCACTCACATCGTTCTGACAGAGAGATTCAAGAGTTAGGAAATAAAATGTTAAAAAAAAAAAAAAAAAAACCCATGTTTTGTTGAGCATTGTTGGGAGGGAGTCCTACGTTGACTAATTTAGAGGATAATCATGGGTTTACAAGTAAAGAATACATCTCCATTGGTACGAGATCTTTTAGGGAAGCCTAAAGCAAAACCATGAGAGCTTATGCTCAAAGTGGACAATATCATACCATGGTGGAGGGTTGTGGTTCCTAACATGGTATCAGAGTTATGCCCTTAATTTAACCATATCAATAGAATGCTCAAGTGTCAAACAAAAAAATTGCTAGCCTCGAAGGTATAGTAAAAAAGTGGCTCATGTGTTGAACAAAGGGTGTACTTTGTTCGAAGACTCCAAAGAAAGGAGTCGAGCCTCGATTAAGGGGAGACTATTCGAGGGCTACATAGACCTCAGGGGAGGCTCTATGATGTACTTTGTTTGAGGGGAGGATTGTTGGGAGGGAGTCCCACATTGGCTAATTTAGAGGATGATCATGAGTTTATAAGTAAGGAATACATCTCTATTGGTATGAGGCCTTCTGGGGAAGCCCACCCACCAAAGTGGACAATATAACATAAAATCAAGTTTAACTGTAATTAACACAGAAAATCAACCCACCTCCAGCATCCACTTCAAGTTTTTATAATAATCAGGATCGACTGCTTCTATATCATGGTAAGTCACCTTAACCCCAAGAATGTGCATGTAGAAAGATCTTGTGAAATAAACATCCAAAAGTTGCCCATCAAACAGGGCCTTTGCAACCTGCATAAAATTGAAAATATAATAAGTCAAATTGAAACAGCAAAATAATCCTAGCAAATATCAGAATCCAAGTTTTAGTCAATTACCACACGGCCAACGAATTTAAAGTAGGAAAGATGTTCTGTTTGGTAGACAGAATTTGGATTTGGCTGGAAAGTTACATTATTTCCAACTGTAGTGAATAGCAAGGCTCCCTTGTCAAAAATAACCCTTGAAAGTAACTGATACCATTCTCTTGTCAGGCCACCCGCATCAACACCCTCTTCACCTTGAAACTGCACAGTCAACCGTCCTCTCAAATCTTGAGTTGGACGTTTACGCAACTGATTATATGAATCCTCCAAAATATAGGCCCGACGAACACTGATCTGCAATGGACCATAAATATGTTGCTTATTCTGTTGCCTAATTCTTGAACGGAAATAGGCTCTCTTATTATCAAAATCAATCAGCCTAGGAGCCTTCAACAATATTGAAAGTGACTTCTCTAACAAGCCCGGGTTTTGTCTAATAAAAGCATTCAAAATACGGCGATGCCTCTCAGAAAATCTTGTAAATGTAACAGCACCATCAGACTTTTTCTGATAATCAGCACCCTTCATGCTTAGTGCGTCTGAACTGCCAGCAGACTCTTTGACCTCTCTTGCAGTAATATTGGCATGATCTTGTTGCAAAATGGACAGATTTGCTTGAAGCTTTTCAGACAAAACAAAGAAAGCCTCAATGAATGGCAGGAGTCTCTGACCTCCAGGAGGTAGAGGAGAGGAAGAGATAGTGCCCTGGAGTAGCCCCCCAACATTAATTGGCCTAGTGAAAGAGGAGCTCTGAGACAATTGTGTCTCAATCACACTTATACAGTCACTTAATGTTTGCCACAATGGCTCTAGTTCCACATTCAACCTCCACATGATGGCTTGCTCCTCTAATTCAATGTCACACACTGAACTTTTGGTCTCCCTCGTACAAGGGGAAGTAAGTGAACTAAGAACCTGCAAAACACGTACAATTGCTGCCCCAGCCATTGAACTAGCACTTAAACCTAACATGTTCGTATTCTTCAAGGTAACAAGCTCGCTGATAGCAGAGCTGCTCAAGCCATTAGCAAGTTCTGAGAGTTCTGACATGAAGAATTTTCGATGGGGTGCCACAACTGAGGACAACTTTTTCAGTATCTCACCAGCTAGCGCATATACTTTATCAGAAAGCCTAAATACCAGTTACCACACAAAATTAGTTTCTTCAAGTGAAATAAAAAAACAAAACATTTGCAGGACAAAAAAATCTTTAACAGGTTAGGTTAAATGTGAGTTTGTCATGACACAGTGAATAAGTGCTTTTAACTAATTAAAACCCCTTTTTAAAATGTGTATGAACTTTCGTTGCATAAATAAAGTACTCTCTAAAACACTAAAAAACACTTCAAATGCTTTTAAACTCTTCTTCCGAGTGTGCTTGCAGAATAACTGTCTTACTTAAAAACACTTTCTCAAAAGTCATTCCCCCAAAGTCAATATAAAAGCTAAAAGGAAACCAATAACTAATTGGTTATCATCACACGCCAATAGAATAAGGTAGACAACTCAAAAGACATTATAAATTGGAAGATGAATACCCCTCGCGGCCAAGAAGTGCGCATAAATTGCACAAAACAGACTGCGGCAGTAGCAAGAAGATATTATGTATGTCATTACTCCTTTTTCCACCTGAAGTTGACCCAGCAGCATCACTACTTTCTTGCTTTGATTCTCCCTCAGGCAAAGCAGGATACTTTGAAACAACACTAGCTTCATTAACAGGCAAAATAGGGGGATTTCCTGTTCTGTGTTCAGATCGGGACTGATGCTCTAGTTTTGATGATGCAATATGAACAACTACTTGAAGGAGGCACATCACCTGCAACATATGAATTTTTTTAATTAGAAAATGGGGAGAGGGAAAAGCATAAATGTTAAAGCATAATAATATCCAAAATCTGCAAAGAAGCATGCAGCATTTGCGCCCAAGGGAAAAATTGAGCTCAAGTCATTTCAACCAATGCTCTTCTCTTTTCAATCCATCATACCTGTTCAAGACGCACAACACTACGCAAGAAAAGTGGTCGATTCAAAAGCTTCAGGAATAGAACCAAAGGAACAATTCCGGCTCGACAGTTTTTTAAATTACTTGATAGAAGTCCTGCCACAACTTTCTCCTTCCCCTTCTTAGTTTCCATGAATGTAGAACTCAAATTCTCAGGGAAAGCCTCCAGGTCGAAGTAGAATAACATATTGGCAACAGAAGAATGATTTGTAGCCAAATAAGTTAAAATCTCAAGAATACGACGCAACACCAAAGGAGGAAGACCTGTTATGATACATAAAAAGTATAAATATAGTAATGAAAAAATGAGACAAAAATTAAGGGAAGAATGTACTACCATCCGACAACTGTGATTGACCATAAACAACATTTGACTGACAACCATAAAGCCTCTGAGAATTGATTGTTGCAACTCCACCCACAAAACCTTCAGCCTCGGAATTGATCATATCTAGTAAAAGGTAAACTAGAATTGTCCTTGTAACACTATGTGCACAAAGGTTAAACAAAAGTCTCTGCAATAGACCTTTTCCAAGCGGCTGGACAACATAAGAAAAAAATAAAATGCCACATTAGGTGGAGAATACCTGCAGCAGAACACCTAAATTTTAATTTACCAGACAGTACAATTTTTAAACATGGCTACCTCATTAAAAGGTAAAAAATCTCCTTTCATCAATTGAAAGAACTTTTCCAATAGAACACGAAACAAAACCAATTATTGTTTTATGAAAAATATGGAAATCAAACTATTTTATTATATAAAAAGAACCGAATGGTAAGAACAAATATCTAATTAATTAATCACGTAACAGCAGATCAAAACTACATTCATAATTCCATTACAATTCAACCTCAACTTGTATTTAACCCTCAGTTCATCAAAAGAAAGCATTAAATACTTAAATCCTAGGATCAGACTCAAGTATACACAAAAATAATAAATCTATTTGCAGATATCAGTATGGGCTGTGTTAAGAATACACTCTAAACTGTCCAGTAACTATAAAATGTAAATTTAGTTCAAAAATCATCCAATGGGGAAAAATCACTCAAATCATTATAACATATGATATTACATTACCTGGGCTAATCTTAGAAGTCGTATTAAAGATTTTAACGATTTTCCATCCAGAAGGGGTTCGCCTTCAATTTCTTTCATCGTCAGGCTATCTGCAATGGCAGATGCTGCTCTACCACCAATTGTAACTCCAACACCCCTGTCCATCACTGTCTGCCTATTGAAACCAAGGTCATTCCTTCGATTGCCCAGTCTTTGGGTGTTACTGAAGAGAGTGCCAGCCTGATAGTGACTCATTGCTCGATCTCTAAGCATCTGAGCTTCAGCTTGCAATGAAGAAGGGAGTGCTGACAAAACTGCCTCCGAGGAGTTTAACAGAAGCTGGAAAACAAGAAGGAAAAATGGTTAAACTCAGAAACAAAAACATATTGAGAAATGGACACAGAGATAAAGTCCAAGATTCGAACTTCTTGCCGCAAATTAGCAGGCAATGTAGCAATGATAGAAGCATTATGCATATCAACTGGTTGTCCCTCTGCCTGCTGAGCAACACTCTGTGCTCTCTGCTGGGCCAAGACTTCTGCTTGGATACCAGGAGGAAGTGCCGCTAAGAATTCAGGATCAATATCATCCGCTGAGGGTAGAGCATATGTAGGAGGTTGAATGGGCTGAGCTTGCTGTGATGCAAGAACTTCTGCTCGCAAGTCCTCAGGTAATGCCTCTAAAAAAGTAGGATCTAAAGCATTAGCACCAGAGGCTTCATTACTCATTCTACTTTGATCTGCCTGGTTAACAGCCGGAGCAACCTGCACATTTTGCTCTGAAGTTGACCCACCTCTACCGTTCTCAGATGTTGGAATATGTTGCTCAGTAAGAATTTCTTCAGCATCATTATCATTCATGTCAACATTAACACTTGCACCAGCAGAAGAGACCTGGCAATCACCAGGATTGGGCGTCTCTAATCCAAAGTTCGATACTACATGATTCCCATCAACGGCATCCATTTCAGAAGAACCAGGACGGTATATGGCCTGAGATGGCATTTCATGAAGATCTGTAGGCACTTCAAAAGTTCCATCACAATCCAGGTTGTCGAACTGAGGTAATGTCTCAATCTGCTGATCAGAAGCACCATTTTGTTCTCCCATATCCATCCTGTCATGTTCACTCAAAGTAATATCCGGTGCATGAGGTTGAATAGACATAGGTTCATGCTCCTGCACATTTTCCACAGCTTCTTCAATTATAGATTCTGAATTGACGTGATGGGAAATAGCACTCTCAACAGTTACATTTGTTTCATGATGTGAGGCTTCAACAGAGTTATCTGGATTCTGGTCGTCGTTTTGTTGACTTCTAGCATTACCAGATTCTGCTACTACTAGATTATTAATGGACGGAAGGGTATCCAGTTGTTTATCCTGAACTCCTAAATTTTGAGGAAGGCTTTCTGCAGGCATAATGCCATGCATATAAGATACAAACAACTCCTCAACAGCCTGAGCAACTGCAATAGCCTGAGTACTTCCTTGAGGTTGACCATCATCAGTCCAACGACCATCACCCAGCCCTCTTCTTCCTGCAAAAGGCAATGGATCTATACCGATAGGATAGTCAGCCAAGGGAGGTGGAGCCGCACCACCAAATAAACTATTTTCCACATGGTTGTATGGAAAAACAGGAGCATCGAACACATAAAAGTTGGATGCATCATAACTCCCAGATGATAAAGTATCCAAGTCACGAGATAAATTCCCAGTAGATGACCGCATCGACACCATACCTCCTGACTGGGATGGCCTAAGTAGTAGAGGATGCTGGAAACCATTCACTTCAACAACAGATCGCTCAAAGGAGGACCTACCAGTCTGATGGCGGCGTTCCAAGTATAGAGACCTCCGGAAACGAAAAAGGTCATTAACATTACCACCTTCAAAAGGTTCAGTAGCAACATCAACAAGCCCACTAGCACCTCCAGGCTGCCCAGGTATCTGTAGATGATCGAATCCATCAAGTGCCTCCCTCCACCTGTTCTCAATGACTCTATTCTCATGAAAATCATCATCCTCTTCATCTACCATTTCATCATTGTAGTCATCTGCCAGTCTGGTATCATCAGTATCTGGCAGGGACATCATTCCACCATCATCTTCAGCTATATCCTCATCCACATCCTCCCCATCGTCGTCGTCATCATCATCTTCTGCATCATCATCTTCATCACCCATCTCCTCATCTGCCCTGTTCTCTACATGAAAGCTCATCTCAATTTGGTCCGAATTGTGCAAGACGCCAGCTTCTCCCATCTCCTCACGCATAAACTCCGTTCCAAGGTCCATATGCAGGTTTGCAGTCATTGTCCCTTCCACTTCTAATCTCATTTCCCGCTCAAGGGACCAATTTGATTGAGTGTGTACATTGCCATAATTTTGAGCAGTAGCAAATTCTTGCTGATTATTTTCAGCTGCCTCACTGACCAACTGTTGACTGCCAGTATTTTGGTTTTGCCCAATAGTGTCATCAGTTGAGACTGTATTTATCTGGTCACCAAGCCTCTCATTTAACCCTGGAGATTTTTTTTTCACCATTCCATCAGACTTCATTATTTGCTCACTGGCATTGGCAGCTCTCGTCAGGCTTTCCAGAGCCTTCAATATAAGGTTCACAATTTTAGGAGCATCAGGGTGGTCCAGATCAACCACTTGTAAAATATTAGTCAGACATTGAACCATTCCTCCATCAATCATGCTTTTAGCAATGTCAGGTGAGCAGCCTGAACCTGGCAAGTTACTTGAAGAAGAATTTTTGGACAATATAGAATATGCCAAATTAGAAAAGGCAAAAATTCTTTTATCCGGCAAGACAGAGTTCTTATTCGAGCTGCTTTCAGAGCTGGAAAAAAAAGATAATGCTTTCACAAGCTCATTAATTACTCGTCTACGACCTTCACTAGAACGACCACAAAGAACCACGAGATAATAAGAAGCTTTTTCAGATAGCTTGTCTCTCCATTCATCAGGTCCTGCAGATTTATCGACTGAAAGAGGAAGTAATCGTTGCAAAATATGGTAAATAATCCCACCTTGTCCAGCACTATCCAAATGATTACAGCCTCGAAGTTGACACATTTCAGAATCACGTCTAAGAATGACCCCTACAGCATGCACATACATCAGAAGGATGTCACTCAACAATTTGAGAACAAAAGTCACTTTAGCCAGTCCAGTAGATTTTTCAGATTCATCCTCTAAATTGTTTTTATCCACAGCTTTTGATTTACCCTTTACCTTGGTATCAGGTTCATCTACCTCCATAGAACAGAAATTACTAACAGAATCCGCCCGGTTTTGTGCCAATGGGTACTTGACAACAATTTCAATAAGTTGGTTGATTACTTGAGTGAGATTTGCAGGAATCTTCTTGTGATTTTTGGAGTATTTCCCTGATCCATCATAAATCTTATTTTCAGATATCTTGACACTTTCATTTGAAGACAATCCAACTTCCGTTCCAGATACTTTTGATCTCTCCTTCTCCTTTTCTTTCTCCTTTTCTTTCTCCCTTTCCTTTGATAACACAACAAAAGAATGGCCACCTGATGTCTCCAACTGACAAACTGCAGCTGAGGCTTTCATGAAAACCATGGGATCTCTGGAAATAACAGCTGACATTGAAGCCAAAAAATTGCAGGCAGATGTACGCTCAGCATGCCGCCTTCCACCCAAATTTTGCCGTATTTCCATTTCCATTGCTGTTTGAAGAGTCTGAGGGTCTTCAAGAAGATGTCGAACAATAGCAGAAGCCAGAGTGTCATAACCAGGAAAGAAACAAGTTCTTGGAAGATTAAAGAGTTCAACCAGACCTCCATTTTCAAGAAACTGCAAAGCAAGAGCATGAATTTTTGTCAACCGTGCACATAGCTGTAGGACTGCTTGCATGATTACTCCAGGAACACGTTGTTTTATCAAGTCACATGCAAACAGCATCATCTGATTACACTCATCAGCAGTTAAATAACCTGTAGGCTTTCCCAGTACATTCTCAAATACTGACCCAGATTCTTTATTATCAGCATTTAGAGTAGTTTTATCAGTTTTATCATCTCCAATGGACATAGGTGCTAACATGGGTAGTTGCCCACCGCCAGACAAATCAGGTGGAGAACCCACTGGAGAACCAACAGTATTTTCAGAAATAATTTTGGGTCGACACTGTAACATGCTGTCCAAGATTAGCAATAAAGCACTTACACATTTTGGTACCGCAGGAGCAGCAGCATTTCTAGACTTGAAATTTGTCAGAATATCTATAACAACAGACACAATGCCCTCTTGCGCAGCAATTTTACGAGCATTCCAATCCTCAAAAAGAAGCAACGCAATAATATGCAATAACATACTTAAAGCTCCATTATCCTTTGTCAAATCCAAGGGGCAAAGCTTTAACTGATGAATAAGATAAGACATCACTCTGGGACGATCTTCACCCTTGTTCCGGTTGCAGAGAGTCACAAGCAAATCTGTTAATGTGAATGCCATTTTGTCACTACTCTGGAATAATCTCAACGATGCAGCCAGAATATCATCAACGGGAGGTGCCTTTGCATGCCCCTCATCAGTCAATACATCCATAGATTTGTCACCATTATCTACTTTAGATGATTCTGATGAATTCCCCATTGATAGTGCAAGGGCACGAGCAAGTTCATTGTCTTCCTGCACAGGATCCTCAGCATGACTAAATAGCCACTCCATTGCCATCTCCACGCTATTTATTCCCACCCTTCTCAATGCCTCCTCTGCTCTTTCCCTTGTAAAACCCATCTCAACCATTGTAGCAATAGTAGCTTCATTGGGTGGTGGGGGAATGAACCGTGGGTTAGTGGTCCCAGCAATTCCATTGTGATTTCGTTTAACATCACTAACACCATAATATATGTGTGTAACAAGAGAAACAATGGAAGCAATGAATGACGGATTACAGTTTGGAAACTTGGGATGATTCCAGATAGGTAGTAACACATCAAGAACTTGGGCCTGCAGCATTCGAACAAAAACTTCAGGGTCCCTTGGCACAGGAAACAATCCAATGGACAGACCAACAGCCACAGGTTGAATGAGCTGTTGCACTTGGGATGCCGAATTTGGAGACAAAAGTAGCGTAGAACTAACAAAATACTCAAGCACACGACAGTAACCCTGTATCGTATCAAATAGCCATGGACTATGAGACAAGTTGCTTTCTTCATTTGTCGTCTCATGATCAACTGCTGAATTTTGAACAGAATATGGTAGTGACCATAGCAATTGACTTGTAGCCTGAAATGTTGTAATTAGCTCCTTGAAGGTACCATGTACATAGAAGTTATTAATCATAGCTGAATAACAAGTACGCTTTCTGCCATCAAATGTAAGTGCTGCCATATCATCTACAACCTTTCCAAGATATTGACACTTCACTGGCAAGGAAATATCAAGTCCTGATGAACTAGAATGCCCAGAGAAACTAAGAGCATCAAGAAATATTTTGGATACAGCAGTTCCAAGGGCTTTTGAGGCAGAATTCAATGATCCAGAGTCAACTCTACGACGGTTGGATGATGTAAATCCCTTGACAAGAGCTGTGAAGAAAGCATGCAATGTTGAAGCAAGCTTGTTCAAAATTTCAGAGACAAGAACCTCAGGACTTTTCTTTTTCAACTCTGGAGTAGATGATGCCTCTGGAATTCCAGCAGAAGCTTCAGAATCAATATTAAAAGGCTCTAGATATCGTCCACTTCTTCCACCTCGTAAGTGCAATCCATGTCGACTACGGCGATGGAGACTTTCACTAGAGTGAACAACAGAGAGAAACTCACGCTCCCCACCCCACAAATGAGAACCATTTCTAAGGGAAACTGGATTCATGTATCTCACCACTGGCATGTTTGCATCATCATCACTCTCTCTTCCAGGAGTATTTGAAGGAGTTGAATCTGAACTTTCTGATTCTTGATCCGCACTTTTCTTGTCATCTGTTTTTGAATGATTATCCAAAGAAATTTGCCAAATTATTTCCCTGTAAGTGCATCCAATATCTTTCAATATATCAGCATCGGAAATTCCCAGTTCAGAAACCAAAGTTGTAGTCCCCTTCAACAAAAAGTTGCACAAACACAGTATACTTTCTAGACATGAAAGATGTTTCAAACCCCTAGTTTGCTTCGAAGATTCAACTAGAGCAAGATGTAACCCTTTAATGGATATCAAGAACTCATTTGTTGATTTCAGATGCTCTTTCAAAAATGTACATACTACACGAGCAAGAGAAGCAGAATGCTGAGGTGAGAAGCTTTTGAAGGCTATAGAGATGCTCTGACCAACTGACACAGATGGGGGCATCAAGGGCAAAGAAATTAACTGCAATACAACTTCAATACCCTTCTTCTCAACAAATATGCGACATGCATCAGCATTTTGAAGAACTGTTTCAAGAAGACGGGCAGCGTTGCTCACACAATCAGGAAGAAATGACTCTGGATTTTTAATAGATTGATCAAGAAATAGCTCATCACCACTTTGCTCCAAGTTTCCCGTCTTGGCAGTTCCCTTATCATCTGAAAGGACAGATTTCCTTTCTTCAACATTAGTCTCCATGGGAACTGCAGTAGAAGAGCATGACGGATCAATTGACATACAAGAAGCATCAACCGGAGATCCTATTTTTACAATGGAAGTCAAGATTTCTAACAGCATATCCACTCCAGGCCCACGGAGAGAAGACGCATGACGCATAAGTTCATCAAGCCCACTAGATAATGATCCTGAAGCATCACTAACAAGGGAACGCAAATAAGTCCTCGAAGTAAATATTTTCACAAAACACCTTAAAGCATTGCGGTCTTTGACAGCCTGAAGGCCATTGTTGTTTAGACATAAAGCATCCAGACACTGAGGAATGCATGTTATTGCTTCTGCAGAGCAGACAACACCATCCATTACAGCATCAAGAAAGGCAGCAGGAAGACCAGCAGCATCTAAGACAGAAAAACAAGTAGGGTCTTTGTGAATTAAATCACTCATAACAGTAGCTGCAAGTGAAAAAACCCCTCCACCAAAATCTTTGGCCCTTCTAAATATTATGCACAAACAATGAGGCAACAAGTTCTCTTCAGAACCATAAAAGCGGGCAGTATTTCCTGGGGCATAAGTTCCAAGGGATATAGCACGCAGTAAGGCTTTCATCAGCAATCGTCGACGGTATGATAGCAAAGCTTCAGAGTAGGAAGGCTGCAAGTCATCCAAATCTGAGGAAGCAGCAATGCCAACTTGCCAATTCCTCCGATTATATTCAAGATGATCCCGCTGTTGCTTTGAACCATTCTCAAAATGCAATACCTCAACCTTCAGGCGAGAAATAGTATCATCCAATCCACCCAAGTCTCTAAATAATGCAACAGCTGGATTGCTATAGTCCATAAAAACTTCTAAAATATGTACAGCAGTGCTGACTAAATGCAAATGTTGTGGATTTGTATCTTTAAGGAGAGGTAGAAGTGTAGGGATAAAGCCAGCTTCACGCATGGCTGAGCAACCTGATGATGACGAGACCAAAACAGTTATGACTGATAATAAGGCCTCAGCAAAAAGAATTGAACACTTTGTAGTATCAGTAATAACAGAATCAACAGCTTTCTGCATGAGGCTGGACAAGATGCCACGGTGCCCACCAGAAGTCACTGCAGACAACACAGTTGGTTGGTGTGACCGGTCTTGACAAAGTGCAACCAATGATAATAGACAAAGGATTCGTATTTTCACAGGAACTTCATCCTCATAGCTTAATAAGCCCACTAACTCATTTACAAACTCGGGCTCAGAATTAAAGAAAGTAACTAGATCATCAGTATCACCACTTGCTTGAACAAGAACGATGAAAGCATACAAGCGAATACAGGTATACTGCTGCCGAGCAGATAGAGAATGAAATGCTCTTGCAAACCGCATCCTTGTCAGAAGAGAAAATCTCAAACTAGTAGGCACATTGAATCTTGCAATTAACTTACTTAGAAGTTCTAAATCAGTTTCTAGGCAGAAGCTGACATTAGATAAATGAATGATTTGCAGACCTTTGGCCAACTGTTCTATTTCACTTCCAGATTCATTTATCGCATAGAACTCAAAATGAAGTGTGCAACCCAACTCATGAGTAACCTGGCTGCAACCATTCTGCAAAGCACATGCAATCAGTCCAAGACCTTCTTCCTTTCCTCCCCATCCTTGTGCAAGAGAAAATAACTTTGAGTTCAAAGAAGCATCCCTAATGGTGTGCTTCCCAATAGATTTCTTCAAAAAAGCAGCCAAAGTCTGCAAGCAGGCCTCAACTATATCGGCATCAGTTGAAGCTAGAAGACATGATAGATGCTGCTGCAATAATACATGAACCAAAAACATTAATTTGTGAAATGCTAGTGGATGATAGTGCAATGGTGAAGCTAAATGGAGAGTATTTATCACTTGCACTACAGATGAACATGGCATGCCATGCCTGAAGAATGAAATTACAAACGTAAATCCAAAATAATAAGCAATTATCATCAATGGTCAGTATGCACTAGGAAGAGTGAAATATGGGAAAATACTACTGCACATAAAAACAAACCTCATAAGAGCTATAAAATTGTTTATTAGTGCAATTCTCTAAAATTATTCTTATGACACGCAGAATCTGAAGAACAGCTTCTCTTGGAAATGGAGAATCGGAGCCCAAAAAGTTATCCTCAACCTGCAAATCCTTCCTGAACTTTATGTGCTTCTCAAAAAATGAATCAAAATGATTGAAGAGGTCAGCCCAATGATGGAAATCTCCCTGCATGTTAAAAAATAAATGAAACAAGTCTGAATATACTGTTTGGTAACTATAGAGCAAAATGATGATCCAGTTTCAGAGCCACCTTATCAAATTCCCAAACGAAACCCTTTAGAGGTTCTTCAATATCCTCGAGCGGAACAGATGTAACGTTATTGATGAACGATCTAATTTTTGGAGGCTAACAGAGAAAAAAATAAATAATAAGAAAAAAATAAAAAGGAAAATGTGTGCATAACAATTCTTATACAAAGTTAACAAACAAAAAATTGATCCAAAAACAATCAAACAGTATATAATTAAAAAAAAATGTTCAAAATAAAGTAAGCTTTACATAAACGAACATTAGAATCTAAATGCATGGTAGACACCCAAAGAACTAAAACTCGTCTTAGTAAGCAACTAATAACAGCACAAAATCAGTACTAGGCCAAGGGTTACATATCAGTTGGAAGAATTTGACACACAATGTCATTAATAAGAATGAGCTTATATCCATAACAGACTATAGACACCTAAAGCTTTAATATACAAAAACTCAAAGGGTTCTTCAGGTAAGTACTGACTACGAAACTTATAAGAATTGGATTAACAGATTTTCACAATAAATCCCATGCTAAAAAATTTTAACAAGAAATTTCATGATTTGTTCAGCCAATTGTTAAAAAAAAATGGCAGGACTATATGGATTGGAAAGCAAGACCAATCGATACTTCATTCTGAAACTTTGAAGGCATAGATATTAATTGTCAATAGAGGAATAACTCCAATAATCATTGTCAAACAGTTAGACAGTATCCATCTAATCTCCTATAGACATGCTCATAAAATTTCGAGCAGTTGTTTCATGTCAAAACACCATAGTCATTCATAATATCTTTTTTGTTTTTCCTTTCCCTTCTCTTCTTGAGCCTCAGAAATAAACCAACAACAGAAATATATATATGAATCCATTAAGAATCATGTTACCGTATATACTCACATTCAGCATGACAACACAAAAACTAACATGAGATAGACATTCAAAATTAAGCTGAATGCGACATCCTTATACCATTGAAGACATACGTTATTACCAGAGTTGTTTTTTCTTCCTTATGTTATGTAATCCTCCATCATGATTCTTTCATCGTTTTGTAAATATTTTTCCTTTATTTTCCTGAAGTGTTGATCTTGAGAAGTCCTTTAAAGTAGCACGCATACATACAGGCATTATAAAGGTAGCGGGATATCCATTAGGAATCATGACCAAAAGTAAACTCGTAAGCAGGGTGACACAAACAATTACATGAGAGGCATATGCCGTATCCTTAATCCATCCTAAATTATGACACTGCTGAAGAAAAACTGAAAAACATATCAAGAAAATAGAAATTCGCGTGGGGTAAGAGCAATTCAAATGATCATAATAATGACCAAAAAGACACTACTCAGCAAACTCAATCCTAATCACGTTTCTTCTTGGCATTCCTACCATGGCAAAGTCCTATTACCAACTTAAAGAAGCATAAAACCAATAAACAGAAAAAGAATTTAGAATCTACCAAGAAACAATTAAAACAAATACAATAATGAAAGAAGCTTCGTGTTCATGAAAAGAATAAAAAGTATATAACAAAGCCATATGCGCAAGGAAACGATAGTGCCGGATACCACTTCTAGCGCCCTCCCCCTCTTCATCTTCATCTTGGTACTGAGAGCATTGCAGAAATTGAAAAACGCTCAAGATGACGACCACCTCCCAGTAACCGAGAACTGATCGAACAACAAGAAATGGAATTAGGCTTGATAATCGAAGTGAATAGAATAAAATACTGGAGTAAAACGAGAAGCTTGAATCTAATTCCGCAATGATCAGATTGTAAAAACAATCATTTTCCAAGAGAGAGGAAGAAATTTACGTAATTTGAACCGGCAAAGTGAAGAATTTCAAGCTTGTACGATCAGGATCAAGAAGAACGGAGATCAGAGGAAGAAAGGGTGATATAGAGAAGAAGACGAACAGAGTTTAGTGTTGATATATATATGGGTAAACAAGTAAGCGGTAGAGAATAATTTTGCATCAAAAAGAAAAATTAAACTCAATTAATCGCATTTATTCAAATTTTTATTAAAACTAAAATATTTCTTTATTTATTATCAAATATTTAATTAAAATAATAATGGTTATAAAATAAATAAATTTTAAAAAAATAATTACGAAGTTAAATTAATTAAATAAATATTGATGGTAGTTTTTTTTTTTTTAAATAAAGATAAAAAAGCGTTAGGTTACTTTTAAAATTTAATAGATATTTTTTTAATGTATATGATAAAGATATTATTAAGCTTTACTAAAAACGTTAAAGATATTAATAAAACTCCTTTTTTTACGAGTATTTTTTAAATATTATTAAAATTTTAAATATATTTTTGAAACCAAATAATAACCATTTATATCCAAAAAATAATAATAATAACAATAATATTTTGTAGACATTTTTATTTTAAGATTTTTTTTTTAAGTTATTTTTAAGTAAGCATATATATTAATTACCGTTGAGTTATCCCTTTTGACTGTAATAGTCAAACTTAAATAAATAATCATAAATATTATAATTAAAAATAAATAGGTATGATACATTTTAGTTTAATCAATTTTATTATTATTAATTAAAATTATAGTCCCAAAATAGTAAGTTATTATTATTATTATTTTTTTATTTAGTTCTATGAAAAAACTATAAGACCAATAGTTAAAGTCGAGTTAGACTATTCAATGTGAAACCAAACTTTGTTAGAGTCGATTTAAGTTTCGGCTATCTCGAAAAAGTAGAGAAATGTCAAATTAAGCTTATCAAGGTTAGTGGACCGACCTTTGGAATGTTAGCTAAAGACTTTGTTTGATAAATTGTTTAATGCATGAATATTACGTGCTTATTGTTTTAAATTACGTGCTATTAGATTGAATGATTATGTATATTTTAAAATATGAAAATATCGTGCATGTTGCATGGTCACGTAGTCATGAGTTCACTTCAATAGTTATATATTGTATGGATACATATTCTCACGATATTATTTATGTTCCTTTATTTTATGTTAGATTGGCAGCGTAAGCATGTGCTAGTTTGCAGTGGAGTCACTTACTATGTATTTATTTTTATTTTATTTTTTTTAGAAATTACCATATTTATCTAGGGTTAAAATTTAATATTTAGGGTAAAAATTGATATACAGGTCAAAATGGAAATTTGCTCCAAAAACAAGGGTAAAAAGAAAGAGAAAGTTCGACACGTCGTTTTTCAATTGTAGCCTATAGGCTGAAACGACAATTCGGCATTGGCCCTATTTCCTCGTTTCTTTACCCTTAAACCTCTGAGATGAAAATCCCCCGTACGACTCAGCGATGAATCTGTCTCGCCCTCTTTGGGCTCCCACGCGGCTGCTTTGCTTCATCAGAACTGCAACGTACTCCTCCGCCGCTGTTACTACTCCGGCCACCGCCTCAAACTCCAGTTTTCCCCTCAAGAATGTGACCAAGTCGAACTTCGAAGCTGTGCTATCGGAACTTCGGAGCCATGTCCGAGCTGCGGACTTCGTTGCCATCGACCTTGAAATGACCGGCATCACTAGCGCGCCTTGGCGCGAATCGTTCGAGTTTGATCGCTTTGATGTTCGCTACCTCAAGGTCAAGGACTCTGCTGAGAAGTTCGCCGTTGTTCAATTCGGCGTCTGCCCGTTCCGTTGGGACTCTGCCAAAAACTCATTCGTCGCTCATCCGTAATTTATTTTCTTCTTCGTTTGATTTGGATTTCATTTGGTTACTGCGAAATTTCGTGTGAACCAGGCTGTATAGCCAGCTTACAGTGATGGTGAGATGGTTTCTTTTGTGGAATTTAACATTGTCTCGTTGTTTTGAATTGCAGGCATAACTTTTTTGTTTTCCCGCGCCATGAAATCCTAGTCGATGGCCCTTCTTCCGAGTTCCTCTGTCAGACAACCTCCATCGAATTCTTGGCTAAATACCAGTTTGATTTCAACGCTTGTATACATGAAGGTAGTTTTGTTTTCATGTTTCTCCTTCAATTTATGGACATAAAATTTATCTTCAGGATACAGAGACTGCGTCGAATTCATTTTATACGGTTATTCAGTCAGATTGACAAGCATAATTGTAAACTTGTAGTCATTTCATCGATTGACTCTTTTGGTCCTCTCGGATATTGAGAATTTGAATTGTAATTAATCTCAGGAATATCTTATTTGTCCAGAGCACATGAAGATGCGGCACGCAAACGCCTGAATTTTGCACATGGGGATGAAACGTCAGATGCATCTTCTAATGTGACTAATATTCGGGATCAGAAGAGGATCGGCATTGCTGATGTTTTATTCAAGGAAAGAATGAAAAACAGATTACATGAATGGCGGGACAGATTACTATCTGAAAGAAACATGGAGTGTCAAGGCCAGGAAGGTTCAAATGATTACCAACGACAATTTGAAACCATTTTCTTCAAGATGCGCCCCGCTCTTACTTTGAGCGATTTCACCTCTCATCAGACAAAACTGATTCAGCTGGTGAGATAGAATTTTCCCCCTCATTAATGGAGGTTTATACATTCAGATGGTGATAGAGTTGTTCTTTCATATATCTTTCACGTCATGATAAATTTGCATTTGCATATTTTATATAAATTTCAAACTTTAATGCACAAGTTTGTATGCTCGCTTAATATGGAGCATAAACATAATGGGAATTAGAGTACAGGGAAATGTTATTTTATTGTTCTAAGAAGATGCGATTTTTTGAAGTTGCTAGAGGCTTTGTACTTGTTTCTTTTGTTTGGTCTGTGAAGAAACTATCCGTGACATAGAATAATTTTCTGATGCAATATTTGGCTACTTTCTCATCAAATCTGTCTATGCTCGGCATCGTTTTAGTTAATTGAACTGTCTGAATATTAATCATGCAATGTCGTTTATTTGGGATAACTTGATCTTATTTCATTTGAAGTGTTGATCATGTGGAGGTGAACACATGCAGGTCATTAAGAAGCATTTTGAAGATCTTTGTTTCGTTGTCGTGGATGATGGCGATGCCAATCTACAACAATTAGTCGTGTACGTGGATTCTAGAGACGATAAAGAGCTGCTCATGGTTAGACACTTTCCTTCTGTGCTCACAAAACCTTGACTACAAACTAGCAACTGTAAAAGTTGAAATGAAGACAAATATCTTGACTTCGTTACTTTTATTTCGAACTTTTCAATTTACATTTAAATCTGTGCTTATTAAATGTTTTAGTTCATAAAACTAAGCGCTGAAAGTGGTAATCTCTCTGAAATTCGTTGTGAAAATCTATATGTTGTTGTGTATTGGATCAGCAGTAATGGAAAACAGTACATGAGGCCTTAGTGCTTGTCACACTTCATGCTTTTAAAAAGCATTTAAAAAGTTACAGCCCCTAATAACATATAATGAATTGTCACAATTAATGCAGCAAGAGGTAAACAGCGATCGGCAGGAAGCAGCTGAAATGAAGATCCAATCAGCAATTGGGTTTCGTCATGTTATCGATCTCCTTTCATCGGAGAAGAAGTTGATTATCGGTCATAATTGCTTCCTTGGTAAGACATTCAACCTTAGTTTCATAAGCAATAATTAAATAACAATTCTATTTTCAGCTGACACAACTGTTTTCTGTACCAGATATTGCCCACATACACAAAAAGTTTATAGGTTCTCTTCCTTCAACTGCTGAAGAATTTGTCTCTTCTATTGGAAAACACTTTCCATTCATCATGGACACCAAAATTCTATTAAACGGAAATGGCATTCTTCAGCAGCGGATGAAGAAGTCCAGCACATCTCTATCCTCTGCATTTGCCTTATTATGCCCGCATATTGCCTTTAGCTCTCAGAGCAATCCTGCCTTCAGCTCTGGTGTGCAAGTGGAGGTTCAAGTAGATGATCTAAGGTACGTTTTCCTCGGCATATTTGGACGGCTAGTATTTTCTATACCGTATGCTGAATATAAGTTTCTATTCGTTACCCAAATTTTCTACATCGAGTGCTACCAATAGAAAACTCATGGGTGAAATTGTTGAATTTCTTATCATTTTTGTATAAATATAAGTGCACGTGTGTGTCGATTTAGCATTGATGTTTGTTCACTGGTGTTGTATTCTTGATCCTGGCATTATGTAGGATTTGAAGGTACTTAAGTGATTAAACTTAATTAAAATCTAACTGCATCTATGTTTTTATTTCAATCTCTATGCAGTTCCTCCAACTGGAATTCTGGAGATAAGCATGAAGCTGGGTACGATGCTTTTATGACAGGATGTGTATTTGCACAAGCGTGCAATCTTATGGGAATTGATTTTGTACTTCCTTCTGAAAATTTGGCTGACAATGAGAAATTGCAGAAGCACATAAACCATCTGTATTTGAGTTGGGCGAGTGGAGATATTATCGATCTGAGCACTGGTAATCGAATGACCGAGCCTTTGAGGTCTAATAGATCTAAAAAGCATCAAGCAAAAATATCGTTCGAGAACATTGTTCTAATATGGGGATTTCCTGCCAACCTTAATGCAAGGAAAATCAAAGAGTGCATCTCTAAAGTGTTCGGCCTGGCAAATATCGTTAGTGTCTACCATATAGATGAAAGTGCTGTGTTTGTGCAGTTTGCAAAGCCAGAAATGGTTTCCGAATTTCTCGACCTAAAGAAAAACTTGGAGCGGCACGATGATCCAATATCAGTTTTGCATCCTCTCACTGAGCTTTTTGGAGCTAAAGGTACTAATGCTGCAGGCTATGAAGCATACAAGGAAATTTGCAGCTCTCCCATGTTTAAAGTCTTGTTTGCTGATCAGGCAGAGGCCGTTGGGATTAATCAGAAGACGACGTCGATAAAACCCGAGTCTGTAAAGAGCCAGATGCACGAAGCTGCCAACAACAGTTTAACTGCTGATATGTTGAATGAAACTACTGAAGTACAGGGGATGGAAGTGGGAGCAAATGATCTTAGAAACACTAACTACCATATTTTACGATCTTCTTCGATGTAAACTCACTCCGAACACCGAAAATGTACTATATATTTCTGTTTTTTGCAAATTGGTATTGTTCATTCCATATTTTTGGAGAATGCTGCAACAGTTATGAGTTAAGGAAATGAAAGCCAAGTTATGGCAGAGGAGAATTGGCTTCTTTATATGTGGGGTGTAGTTAAGCAGAAACCATGGACAGAGTTCAAATAGATTGTATTGAACTCCCCTTCAGTTTCTAGACACTTGAGAAGTACATGATGGCATTACCAGTGTGATGGTTATAAAAGAATGAATCTTAACGATCAGGGTGCAAGAAAAACACAGAAGTTACTTTCAGTCTATTTGGATAGTGGTTGCCTTTGCAGATTCCCACTCTCCTCCTCCTTCCTCTACTATAATGTCATCCACGGTCAGTGAAAAGCCACAAGAAAAGGTAAGACTAGGCTTCAGTTTTGGCACGAACACCGGCTCCGTCTCATTGTTGAGAATCTGTAGGACCTTCCTCATCGAAGGCCTGACCGAGCTATCCGGGTTTGCACAGCTCAATCCAACAAGTAACAGTTTCCTCATTTCTTCTTCCTTGAACTCGCCATTCAACCTTTTATCGGCTGCTTCGATGATCTTTCCCTGAGAATGTAATCCCCAAACCCAGTCTACCAGATTGACCATCTTTTGAGTACCTGCTTCTCTTTCGATCGGCCTCCTCCCACAGGCCACTTCAAGCATAACCACACCGTAGCTGAAGACATCGGTTTTCTCAGTCGCTTTCCCGTATTGTAGATACTCAGGTGCGAGGTATCCCATTGTTCCTGCGGTTAGAGTTGAAACCGGGCTCTTGTCGTGATCCATGAGCTTTGCCAATCCAAAATCGCCCAGTCTGGCATTGAAGTTCGCATCCAGAAGTACATTACCAGTCTTTATATCTCTGTGAATCACCTGCTGCTCACATTCCTGATGTAGATATGTCAGCACAGAGGCCAATCCAACAGCAATGTTGTATCTGTGAGACCAGTTTAACAAGCTAGCTTCTACAGATTCCTGGTAAAGCAGCTTATCAAGGCTCCCATTCAGCATAAATTCGTAAACGAGAAGCAGTTCACCTTTCTCGACGCACCAACCTTGGAGCTGAACTAAATTTTTGTGCCTCAACCGAGCTATGATCGTCAACTCGGCCAGAAACTCGGTCTTTCCTTCGTGGGAATGCTTCGATCTTTTAACGGCCGAAATGCCTCCTGATGAGGTGCAAAAAGCCTTATAGACAGTCCCAAAAGCCCCATTGCCAATGATCCTACTGGAGTGAAATCCTTTTGTGGCTCTCTTTAGTTCTCTGTAACTAAACTCCCTAGGACCTGTCAAAAGCTCTGCCTTGAAGCTCTTCTGAGTCCTAATCTTCCTCCATTTCCTAAGTGAAAAGAAGCCAAACACAGCAATCACAGCACAAAAGAAGGCCGGTCCGGCGATCCCGAGACCCAGCCCGAGCCGACTGTGATAACCATTTCCAGAATCAGATATAGAAATATTAGGAGAATCAATCACAGAGCTATCAGAAACATTATGAGGCTTAAATCGACGTCGAGCAGGAACAAACCCAGAAGTATGAAAGCTCCAACTCTCAATCAAATAAAGATCAGTACTCCCTTCAGTCGAACCCGAAAACCCGACATACATAACCTCCTTAAGATAGCTCGAAAGATCGATGTTAACGTCGAGAAGCGCCTCGGAAGGCTTCAAACTAGAATTACTCAAGAAAACCCTCAACCTACACTCCTCATTCTTGTACTCAATCCAAGCCGTAATGGACTCCCCACTCTTGAGATTGAGCTCTTGAGAAGCAGGATCGGCCGTCTTGATTGAAACCAAGCTTTCAATGTCGAAGCCAACATGGTGATCATTAGGATCATTGAAGACAGAATCAAGCCGAGTGTCGAATTCAACCGCGACAAACTTGTTAACCAAACGGGAGGAATTGACAAGGCCCAAATACCCACCGGGACTACCGAGGGTCCGATTATCAGGGGAGAGGAAAAAGGAGAGACCGTCGCCGGAGAAAGTGGGGTTAGTATTAGTGATGGAGAAAGAGAATCTTGTGGAGAAAGAGGCAGTAATGTTGGTATCGGCGTCGTATAATCCGATGGGGTGATTATAAATTACAGCGCCGGCGCTGGAGGAAGGGACCCCGAGCTCCTTGGTGAGGCCGATAACGCCGTCGCGGAAGTGGGAATCGCCGAGGAGAGTGAGGTTTCTGATGTTGAAAGAATTGAAATCGAAGCCGATACTCTGTGTTCTTGGCGGAGTGAAGAGGAGGAGGAAAAGGGCGACGGCGAGGAGATTTCTTGGGGTCATTGGGGCGGAGAATGGCTGAGTTAAGGATCTGGAGATGGGTTTTCAAGAACTGAGAGGATTGGATTGATGATGATGATGGCCGATGTTCTTGAGTCAAAGAAAATGGAGTTTAAACGGTAAGAAATGGGGCTGTGTGGGGCATGGGGTTTGAAAATAATGGAAACAAACAGAGGATCCCAACGGTAATGATAAATGAGTGTGGAAAACGACGACGTTTACGTCAAAGTAGTGATACGATAAATGTTTTTTAATTTTTAAATTGCCTTTTTGTCAGTAAAAGATATTCTGATTCCACGAATATATTAAAAATTAAGAAATAAAATAAATGAAAAGAAAAGAGAAGAAAGGAAATCAGAAAAATGTAGCCAGGGTATTTTAGTATTTTCACTTGGATTAATTAAATTAAAATTTTGAAAAATCGCTCAGAAATTCCGATGAATGAGTATAGAAAACGACGACGTTTCAGAAAAATGTAGCTCAGGGTATTTTAGTATTTTCACTTGGGTTAATTAAATTAAAAAATTAGAAAAATCGCCCAAAAAAAAAAAAATTCTTTTTCAAGTTTATAGAAAGCTCTTCAGTTTTGACGAAGAAATCAAAATGAAATCGTGGACATAGGAGAAAGAACGAGATTAAGAATATAATGAAAAAAAAAGTACAACAGGAACGGGGAAGAAGAATTCGATAGAGATATGATTAAGTATTACATTTTGTGCATGTTGTATGATTGTGTACGGTTGTAGAAAAAGGAACCACATTAAATCGACCGTGCTCGAAAGAGACGTTGAATGAGAGTGAATGAACAAAATGAAAAGACCTAATTGGGCTTAAAGGGGTTTGTTTGCAAATATTTTTTTTTGTGGGGGGCAAAAGAGGAATAATAGAGAAATTTAGGTGCAAAAGGGATACTAAAAGAATGTGAGTGGGAGAATGGGGAGTTTTTATAAAATTCATCCCCATGTGACCTCCAGGGACCAAAATGCAAAATCCCACTTTTACAATTATATAACCCCAGGGACCAAAATGCAATATCCCACTTTTACGATTATATAACCGTTCTGAAGCAAAAAAAAAAAAAAAAAAGAATGATGGAATATGACCCACCGCCCTTTTCCCCACTTTCCAATGCCTTTATTTCCTTCACTGAATCCAACTATTTAATGGTTATTCTCTAAATAGCTTAAATTGGAACGGAATATTTTGATGATCAAGATCAAGAGCAAAGAAACTCGTTTCTAAACTCGTGATTCGAATCACTTCACACGAGATTTGATCAATACCACTTCAATGACTCTAGCGTACAAGTTTTAAACACAATAATTTGCAAAGAAAATCCTAACTTTCAACAAAGCTAACAAAAAATAGAAATGCTATTCTTTTTAATTCTAAAATGTGATGTCTCTCATTAAAGAAAAGAAGGATTTATACCGTCTTTACAACTTCAACTTACTTACACGTGACTCCCAAATTAAATGGGCAGAAATACTCATAACCTCCATATTAGAATGACTAGTTAATGGTGGAATATCGTAACCCATGTGGGTTGCAATATAACCTTAACTCTTCCCTTAAAAACTAATACAAATAAATATCTAAATTATAATTAAATAGTGTAAGGAATGAAATGTGCTTCTTAGTCAGTTCCATAAGTTTAACTGAGTCCGTTAAATGCAACTTAAAAGTACATTGTAATCTCTCTCTTGAAGCTCAACTTTGTACAACATATAAGGGATGTCTACAACGTTTTTTAGATTTTCTTTGATGAGCTCACTATAGATTGAATAAGTATACAATGTTTGTTGTAACTTATTGGCTCTCGTCCTTATAATTGGATCTTGAGGTATGAAAATTCCTTAGTCGTGGTTCATATCAATTAACCTTTGACTTAATGATGGGCTTAGATCGGACTTTGACTTGTTGATTGTCTCGAATTGGTCTTACGATTTATTGATTTTTTTTTTTATCACTTGTAGATCAACATCTAACTTATAGATCGATTTAGATGGGTGTCTAGAGGTTTAGATCGACCTCCGAGAGTCTTATATGAATTCTTTTGGCCTTTGAATCTTCTCCTCTCTAAAATGAAGGATGACGTGTTGAATTCGTAAGAGGTCGGATGAAATTGAGCTTATTTGACACCGAGTCCATTACCACATGACACAATCTAATTTGACTATTATATGTCATCAAATACACACGACACGACACGACACAAACTAATTGAATTAATTCTTGTCACCAACGGGACATAAAGGTCTCGAATGCTCGTGTAGAGATTAGTAATTTATTTTATACATATAAATGATATTATATTTTAAATTTAAATAATTTAATAATAACATTGGATTAGTTTATGCCACCAAAATGACGTTGGTTTTTAGGTTTATCCAATTTTGTCCAGCAACTACAGCATCGATGGCTCTCTGCGTTCCTTGAGCAGCGTTTGTCGCCGGCCTTCGTTCAGTCACCGTCGGTGAACGGACGTCGTCGTCCTTCCGCCACAGTCGCCGTGATCCCTATCTGAAATTTCTCTGGAAGAACTGATCATCTGACGTATTTGCTAAATCAAGCATCTGGAACAATAGCAAAGATCTAAAGCAACTTCTGGGTTTTGTTTCTGATATATCAGGTAATCTCACTTACGAGGCGCTTTAAAATGATATATTCAATTGAATTTTATGTTCTTGTGATGGGAAATTGTTGGCTGGTTTGAACTGTGTTTATTATCGTTACAGTCACCGATTGCTGTTTATTTTTTACGGATTTCTTGTTACTGTCATTGATTGTTGTTTGCTATTGTTCTTGTGATTTGAAAATTATTTTCGGTTATTAATTGTTGGAGCCCTAAATCGAGTGGGTTGCTGAGGTAATTGACCTAATAGAGTGAGTTGCTGAGGAAATTGGCTGTAAATTCAGTTCTTGTGTTAACTCCCCCACGATTCTATCTTCTCATTGTCTTTAGCTTCATCTTAAGAAATTCCAATGGCGGAAAATATTTCTTCACATGATCAAAGATCAGACATAATAAGTTCCGTGGAGATCCCTTTGCCTGTTGATAAGTTAGCGTTGGAATTGGTTGGCCATGGCTCCTCCTCTGGCTCCTCGATCAAGTTAGTTCTTCATTACAGTTTCTTCATTTGTAGGTGAATTTGCTGTTTTAACTCAAACATTCTGTTTTAAATCTAGGCCTAAAACGTTCGTGGTTCTTGTAGCTACTGGAAGCTTCAATCCTCCCACTTATATGCATTTACGCATGTTTGGTGAGTTCCTAATAATTTCCTTCATATAGTTGCTTGAGAATTTGGAAAAGGTCAATGAATTTCATTGTTGGAGTATCAGAAATATCTCAATGAAACAATGAATTTTATGATAGACATAACAATATGACATCTGAAGTTCATATTTGTTCAAACTTAGATTTTCATTTTGTGCATAGAAATGGCAAAGGATGCACTGGAATCAGAGGGCCTTTGTGTTATTGGAGGCTATATGTCTCCAGTTAACGATGCATACAAGAAAAGGGTAAGGTATGCAACTTTATTGACATTTTGAAACCTTCTTTAGCTAAAATGATACATAAAATTCATGATGCAATTACAAGAATGAGGGATAAGGAATGAACCTAAGCTCAATATCAATTGAGATTAGAAAGGAGTTAATCGATTCGCATAAATAAAGAAAGGGAGTAAGTTTGGAAATGTTTGTAGTTTATGCTGTCTTTTATTAATCATTATTTCCTTCGGTTTCTATTCGTCGAAAATATCATACAAGAGGCTTCTAACGTTATCTGACACGTACTTCAAACAAAATCTCGAACACCACTCTAGACAAAGACACTTCCACTAAATGAAAAACAAAAAACAGTATATCCAATTTGTTTTTTTGATCATAGTGTTCTAAGAAAGTATGCCCTTTGGGGCACTTTGCTTCATAATCAAGCACCCTTTGAGGTGCATGCCTGCGCAAAAACGTGCTCCGCGTGTTTTTCATTAGTGTGCTTCGTGGAAAATATGTTCATCTTTTTTCTCAGTCTTGGAATGAGATAGACAGTAGAAAAGGATGTTAGAGAGGGCTGAAAGAAATCCACTCCTTTAGAAATATGGACTTCCTTTCATATCTGGAACTTGCAAAAGTTTTAGATGGCTGAGTGGTTTTGATCATATATGAAATGATAGTTATGTATGATCATTGGCTCGTACTTGCTATTTCTTAAGTTTTGTTGCATGGCCTAACAGAGCAAAGCTTCTGATAATTATTTAGGGCCTCATTTCTTCGGAACATCGAATAAAGCTATGCGAACTAGCATGCCGAAGTTCAGAATACATCATGGTCGATCCATGGGAGGTATTTCTCTTCTTTTCCCTCTTGGTGTGCCATCACTCGATTACTTCATCGTTCTTATGTCGGATAGTTTGGAATTTTACCTCTGATTTAGGCCAGTCAAAATAGCTACCAACGCACGTTAACTGTTCTGTCTCGAATCAAGACTTCACTGTGTGCCAGTGGATTGTTACCCAAAGGTATGGTTTCTCTTGGGATGATGACACTACTGGTTAACTCCGGTTGGTTTAAAGGTTTCATCAAAGATTCAATCTCCTGCCTCCACTTATCCGAAAACGTTGAAAGAATGCGTTCTACATATCGAACCTACCCCGAGTATAATTGCATTATATGTTTCAAAAGGTTACTAGAATAATGATCTTGTGTTTCTCGATTTTGTAAGAATCCCTGAAGGTGATGCTTGCTTGTGGTTCTGATTTGCTTGAATCTTTTGCAACACCTGGAGTCTGGATACCTGATCAAGTATGTATATTATTCATAATTCATGTAGCTATGGCAATCACTCTAATTTGATTCAACCTCGTGACACTGCTTTTCATGTCCCTTCATAGGTTAAAACCATATGCCGAGATTACGGTCTCATTTGCGTTAGTCGAGAAGAACAAGATATCGAGAAAATCATATCGAATAATGAAATTCTGTACGAGAACAGGGTAAGCAATGCAATGCAATGCTGTTACAAGACAATATGACTCTTTTTGTGAGTTCTTTTGCAAGTTCTAATATTGAAAAAAAAATCCTTTTCTACAGAGCAATATCAAAATTGTAGATCAAATTATACCCAACATAATAAGCTCCACCAGATTAAGGTAAGCCGAAACAGACGAAGGGTAAAGTTGGAAACGTTAAATTTTTTTCGGTATTAGTTCGTATAATCATATCTATCCATTTACAGGGATTGCATTTCAAAAGGACTGTCAATCAAATATCTTACTCCTGATGAAGTTATCGAGTATATAAGAGAGCAACATTTGTACTTGAATCCTTGATGATGCTTTATGTTCGGTCGGATGAATAGATGATCAATCGACTTGGATTTTCATGAGCGTTGGTGTGTCTTGGAGTGTCTGTCAATAGCTCAGGTGCGTACTCGGGTCTACGTCATATTAGTTTTAAAAACATTCTTACTTTAAATCGGCCACAAGTTAGATTTTGAGTTATTTTTGTTTATCGAGTACAAACATGTAAAAGCGTATTCGAATGATAAGACTTTTTGATCAATACATGCTTACATTAGTCGTAGATGAAAACATTTATGAACATAGCTTTGAAAATACAAATTACTATACCTTTAATTTTAGCCCTATTTTCAAGGTAGAAATATAACAACTTTGACCCGTTATTTAATTAATTAAAAATTTAATTTTATGTTTAATAAATGAATTAATATTTAAAACAATTTGTTAGATACAAAATTTAAAAATTATTAGACCGTTTTTAAAATTCGATTATATTATTTTATATCATGGTTTGAAATTTATATATATAGATAATACCATTATTATTATTATTATTATTATTATTATAAATACCTTTAAAAATAATTATTGGCAATGAAATTCATAATTATATTTGAAAATAACTTTTTGAATAAAGTATAATTATAAACCCTAAACCATTTCTTTATATTTATTGTAATTTCATTAACTATAAGTATTTATTTAAATAATAGAATAAAATTAAAAAAATAATAATAAATGATAAATAAAAAAGAAGCTAAATTTGGGAGGTTGGCCAATACCATAAATATGTGTTATAAAGTGCATCAAATCTTAGTTAATAAATTCTTCACTCTCTTTCCATTTATGACATCTCAACAAAAAGAGAGAATTTTCAATATATTTCACACATTCGTCCCTTTTTTTTATTCTCAATTAATATATATATTACAAGTTTTTTTTTTTTTTTCAAAATTAATAAGGCGTTTGTCAAACGAGGCAATTAGTTCGACTCGTACTTCTAATCTTTGGACACATTGTTTTCGTTAATGTCTTACGAGTCTTGTTGAGAAAGATGCTACTTCATTTGTATCTCACTCAGCATCTGCTAGATGAATAAATTTTCAATTTCTTTAATAAGAAAAACAATACTGACATAAACACGTTTTTAACCGCTCAAGTAATTCAAATTTGAAACTCAGATCGTTACTCAACATAATAAGATTTGGATCACTCGAAAATACTCATATATGTGGCATTTAATATACAAATTTTTTATTCTTTTTTTCAAAATTAATAGGTCGTTTGTCAACCGAGGCAATTAGTTTGAGTCGTACTTTATTTGTAATCCACGTTGCATCTAGTTCAATTGTATCCCACAAATCATCTATTTTATTTATATCTCACCTGACATCTACCTCATTTGTAACCACGTATCAGACATTCAGTGAATTAAGTTTTCAATTCATTTAATAAAAAAAACAAAAAGAAAAAAAAATACTGACATAAGCAGCCTTTAACTGTTTACATAATATCCTTTGTTTTTCTTAATTTTGTTTCTAATAAAAAATTATAAAAAAAAAAAGAAAAAGAAAAAATATGATTGGTTGGAAGGAAATGGAGGCTCTATTGTGCATGTAAAGCAAAAAGAAAAAGAAATAATAATAATTTATTATAATAAATAAAAAATAATATTAAATTAGAAGAGAGAGAGAGAGGGCAATTGAATTGGCGGTCGTGATTACCAATGTGAGAAAGAAAGAGAGGGATTTGACCGGACACCGGGATGCAACCGGCTAAAAAGGAATACAAGGCAAATGGGACCTCTGTTATTCTCTATAAATCTCTCCGCTGCATGCTTCCCATCAAAGAGACACTTCTTTCATTCACCTTCTTCTCTCACTTCTAGAGAGAGAAACTAAAAGGGCAATTATGGAATGTGGAGGAAGTTCAGCCGCCGCTGGAGGAGGAGGAGGAGGAGGCGGCGGCGGAGATGGGTTCCATAGCTACAGAAGGCAACACTCTAAGCCAACCTCTGGTATTTCAACTCTCTATTCCCCCTTTTGCCCCTCCTCTTCTTTTTCTTCATATCTTCTTCTTGCATGCGTGTACTAAAATGCTAAAATCCTATCTCGGTGGGAGGGGGGACAATGTAGAGGCGTTTTAAAATCCTTGAAGAGAAAAAACTCAAAGAAAACAACATCTATCGGCGGTGAATTTAAATTATTACGACGATCAAAGCTATAAACATGAATATCTTGAGTGGGTTCATGAGGGAAGATTTTGGAAATTTCAAGATTTTTTTTTTTATTTTTATCAAATGATAATAATCCATTAAATGTTTTTTTTTTTAATTTATTTTTGAGTGTGTTTAGAGGTGTATGTTTGCATGTATCATACCCATAGTTTGAGATTCAAGGTTTTTTTTTGTTTTTTTTTTTAATTTTTAATTTTAGAGAGAGAAGAGGAGGAGAGAGAAATGAAGAGTGTGAGTGGGGTCCACTTACACCAGATGAGACTGTCACAGTTTAATTTAGAATTATGGATAATTAGTCTAAAAATAGATTTTTTTTTTAATTTTTTTAATTTAATGCACTTTATAAATTTATTAAATTAAAATATACTAGAAGAGGAAGGGTTTTTTTTTTAATTTATTTTTTTCGTTTTAAATCTTTTATTTTTTTATTTAATTAGATGAGTGAGTTGGCAGTGTTAGTGACGTGGCTAATAAGGAGAGAAAAAAGTGTTTTTTTCCGGCCCTTTTCATTTTCCAGAACTGAACTAACTACCTGTATCTGTTGCCTTTCCTCACTCGCCTTATGGGACGCGTGCGCGCGTGACTAACTCTGTCGCCGTTATCTTACCGCCTACCAACTGGCCACCCTTTCTATTCGCTGGCTGTATTTCTGTTCTCCTAATTATTTTTTCTTTATTTATTAACAAAATTAATAAAAATAGTTTTTACTTCCATTTTTAAAAATATTTTTAAACTTTCCAAAATTTTAATGTTATTCTCAAAAAAATTTAAATACCATTTAAAAATAATTTAAAATATAATCATCCTCCCATTTCAATTTTTTTTTATCAATTTCCTTACATTTTTTAATTAAAAAAACATATTTATTTTTTTTTAAAAAAATACTCTTATGGTAAAAAAAGTAGTGTATTAATGAATTTTTTTAAAAGATTTATTTTTAATCACTATTTTAAATTTAATAAAATAAATTATTAATATTTATGTATTTATTTAAGGGCTTAATTTTTTGGTTTTTAAAATTTTAATTTTCGTCCTATTTTGGAAAAAGATAATTTTTAATTATATTTCTTTGTGACTGTTAAAAAGTTTAACCGTTTGGTTTTAGGGTTGAACCACCACCTCACAAACGGTGCAACCGCCACTGGCAACTCCCCTGCTACCTGCCACGTGCCGGTCACTGGTGCCAACAACGAGCAGAGCCAACAATGCATGGTGCGAGAGCAAGACCAATACATGCCGATTGCTAATGTGATACGCATCATGCGACGAATCTTACCCTCTCATGCCAAGATATCCGACGATGCCAAGGAGACCATCCAAGAATGTGTATCAGAGTACATCAGCTTCATCACTGGAGAAGCTAACGAGCGATGCCAACGGGAGCAGCGCAAGACAGTGACAGCAGAGGATGTCCTTTGGGCTATGGGGAAGCTCGGCTTTGACGACTACATTGAGCCACTAACTATGTTCCTCAACCGATACCGTGAGTCGGAGAGTGATCGAGTTCGTACTGAGCCGATCTTGAGGCGCAATGTGGATTATGTGCCACAAGTGGGGATGATGCCACCGTACGGGCAAGCGTTTCCATTGGGGCACACCTCGACAGGGATGTTCGATGCAATGGGCGGATATTACGGTGGAGGTAGGAGTGGCGGGACGAGCTCTGGAAACGGTAATCAGCTTTGATATGAGTTTGAAGTAGAATAGCAATTTGTAATCAAGGCTATGTAATGAATAAATATAAGAAGTAAGAAGTGAACGTGACCCATTTGCATGATGAGAATATGTAAATTTATGATAAAATCGTCGTTTAATTTTTTTAAGTGTGTTAAAATATCATTTTAAAATTTAAATATACTTAAATCATGGAATATAATTAATAATAATAATTCATTTTTGAAATATAATATATATTATACTTGTGGGCTTGAGAGAATCAAATGTAGCCCATAGCAATGGGCCGACATAACTTAAATTAAGCCCAAACTATGCCACGTCGACTTTTGTTGAGATTTAAACCTCAGAAAATAATACAATAATGATATTTTTTTAAATATTTGTATTTGCTTTAATAATAATAATTTTTATTTAATTTTAGAATTATTTAAATTCAAAACTTTGTTTGATCATTATTTTATATTCACATTATTTTACATTAAATGTGATTCATTTGATTTATTTTTTAAAAATATTAGTTCATTTTAATTTCATAAAATTACGATTATTATAAAGTTGGCTACATTTTAACTTTATGACATAAATATTATATAAATAGTATTCTTTTATATTTACCACCATACGAGGAGATGAATCTTCCTACATCGACTTTAACTTAGCGCTTTTATTCTGTGCTTCAAATGGCCAAATTAGAATTTTTAAATTAAGGTTCGATTTCGATCTTTTTTACCTGTGATAAGGATTTCTAGGGGAAAAAAAATTAAGCTTATTAACTACTTCAACCATGATTGTTTTTTTTTTAAGTGTTCTTAGAATCGAAGGAAAATTAAAGAAAATAAAATTTTAACGCTTGTTTTTATTCTTAAAAATAATGGTTATCTAAAAAAAATAAAAATTAAGATTAAGAAATTACAAGAAAACAAACCTAATCTTTGAAAAAAAAAATAATTTTACCGATTTATTTAGGAATTTTTGTATGACCCAAATTATAAAAGTTAAGTTGGGTTGATTTGAGTAAGATAAATTTTTGAAAAATAAAATTTGATTTGATTTGTTGATGGACATATTTTCATGTAGGACCGAAAATAGAGTTATAATCTAACCCAATATTGTTCTACCTTTAAAAAGATTAATAATATTTCATGTTCGTGATGGATATTAGTGATGCATTACTTTGTAAATGTCTAATATTTAAACTTTATGATATTTTAGTTATTAACGTAACCTGAATCAGTAGAATTCTTATAAATAATTAAAAAAAGAATTCGACAACCCACTTGATTAAAAAATTAATAATAAACTATGAGAAGATCGACCGACTTATACCCCTTCTTCCAGTTTATACCCTTTTCGAACATCGACCACATACTATTAGATGAACACAAATCTCCCACAATGGTATAATATTGTCCACTTTGAGCATCAGCTCCTATGGCTTTGCTTTGAACTTCTCCAAAAGGACTCATATCAATAGAGATAATATTTCTTGATTATAAACCCGTGATCATTCCCTAAATTAGTCGATGTGAGACTTTCATCCAACACATATATCTCTGCTGATCCATGGCCGCCACCGGCCCTCTCCACCCTCCAACCATCCCCTCCCATTCATCCCTCTCCAAATCATAAACCAACCGTTCTTTCCCGCATCCGATGGATAAGTAGAATTTTTATAAATAATTAAAAAAAAAGAACTCTAGCAATCCAATTGGATTGTGAACTCTATTCGAGCGGTTCGGGTCCCCAACCCAATCAATAGGAACCCTTGTCTCGACCCTTAGACCTAAGATGAGATATCCCACATCGGTTGGAGAGGAGAATGAAACATTCTTTACAAGGGTGTGGAACCTTTTCCTAGCATTCGCGTTTTAAAGCCTCGAGGGAAAATCCAAAAATAACAATATCGGCTAGTGGTGGCCCGTACCATTACAAATGCTAGCGATGGGTCTGGACCGTTACAAATGGTGTCAAAGCCAAACACCGGCGATGTGCCAGCAAGGAGGTTGTTCCCCGAAGGGGGTAGGCACGAGGCGGTGTGCCAGTAAGGACGCTGGGCCCTGAAGGGGGTGGATTGTGATATCCCATGTCGGTTGGGGAGAAGAACGACACACCCTTATAAAGGGTGCGGAAACCTTTCCCTACCAAAGACATTTTAAAGCCTTGAGGAGAAGTCTGAAAGGCGGTGTGCCAGTAAGGATGCTGTGCCTTGAAGGGGGTGGATTGTGATACTCATGTCAGTTGGGGAGAATAATGACACACCCTTATAAAGGGTGTGGAAACCTTTCCCTAAGTGAAAACCTAGAGAGAACAATATCTGCTAACTGTGACCTGCGACACGAAATAGAAAGAAACAATGGAGCATTTGCAGGAGCAGGAAGAAAACCAGAAGCACTGAATATCATTTCTAACTTGTTCTTCTTGAATCATTTCATCCTCATCAGGGTGTTCAGCAACAACAGATATTGAAACAGTAATCTAATCTACAACTCAGAATCCCAAAGGAATGAAGCTTAATATAATAATAATAATGATGATTATGATAATTCAGAAGAATTCACATAACTTGCCTATCAGCAGCATCAGCAACAATGGGCAATCTAGGGACCTGCCCCAACAAGCAAGAAGATGACCCATAAATCAAACAAATCAAAAGAAACAGAAACACAGTGCTATCCAAGCTCATCACCAAATCCAACCCCAATCCCCCTCTCGGATTGAAGCTCCTCTCCAGAAGATCGGGGAAAATCAAAAGCACATCAAGAACAATGGCTTGCATAATATTGAACCTAACATATCGACTGAAATTAGGGTTTCTAACCACGACGAAGTATAGAGTCAAAAACACCAGAAATCCGTTGAATGGAAAGCTCTTGAAAACTCGAATCGCGGGAACCAAGGGCTGAATCAGAACCTGAAAGGGAGCGTACTGAGTGATAACGTACTTGCCGTACTGGACGCCGTCGAAGAACGGGTAGAAGTAGCAGATGGCGGAGATGAGGCGGTCGGGGCCGTCGGCGGTGTTGTTGTCGCGGTCGCCGGAGGATCGGACGGTGAGGATGCGTCGTCGTCGCCGTCGTCGTAGAGTGGTGAAATTGATTTGGTTAGTGAGGGTTGTTGTTGCTGCTGTAGTTCTAGGGTTTGAGAGAGAGGGAAATGGCGAGGGGAAGAAGGAAGAATGGAGGGTTTTGGGGGAGAGATTTAAGATAAGCGTCGCCATGGATGAGAGCTTGAAGCCTAAAGAAATGGAATTGAATCGTGTGGATTTTGGAGGCTCCCCCATCATCGTTTTTATACCATTTCCTTTCTTCAAAAACAAATAAATATCTCAAATTTCCAACCCTCTTTAAATTATCAGTCAAAATAAACTCATCTTAGCATAATTATCATTTTTACTCTTTTACCGTTCTATTCGATACCATTTTTTTTTAAATACAATATTTTAATATTTTTGAGCTCGGGTACACGTATTAGGTTGAATTGAAATGGATTGTAACCTTATTTTCAAGACCCGACCAAACAAAATGTAAACCTACAAATTGAATCAAATGGTGAGTTTTCCAAAAATTCAACCAAACACAAACAAAGAAAAAAAAAAACATGTAACAGCTTAAGCCCACTACTCGCGGAATTTTTTTGCTTTGACACGTTACATATTGTCGTTGACCTCACGGTGTTAAAAGACGTCTACTAGAGAGAGGTTTTCATACCCTTCTAAACAATGTTTCGTTTTCTTTCCACTCAATGTGAGACCTCACAATCCACCCCTTGGGGGCCGGCGTCCTAGTTAGCACATCTCTCGGTGTATGACTCTAATATCATTTGTAACAAGCCCACCGCTAGTAGATATTGTTTGCTTTAGCCTGTTACATATCACTGTCAGTCTCATAATTCTAAAATGTGTCTGCTAGGGAGAGGTTCCACACCTTTGTAAAGAATTATAAAGAATGCTTCGTTCCCCTCTTCAACCGACGTGGGATCTCATAAAACATTGGGTAGTCCAACTGGATCAGATTAACAGGCCTATGAACGCTCATCGTCCTGAAAGGGCAAAGTTATCATCCGGGTTCTCTAATCAAAATTTGTCCATCGTTCTAAAAAATGTGAACGATTTAACAGCTTAAGCTAATGGGTGACAACAATTGGCATAAATATGCTAGAATCCAGCCTCCAACCAAATTCATCAAAAACAATGCAAGAAAGAGAAACAGCATTTACCCTGTCAAACCGATCGTTCGTGTTCCTCTCCCCAATCAAATGAACAAAGTTCTGTTGTGAAGCTTCCAAAATCTAAGTAGGAAAAGAGAAAAATGAACATCTAATCCAACTTTGATGATGATCAGATGAAAATAATGCAAGAAACAGGATATGTTGGTGTTTCAGCGTCCATCATTCCTAAGCAACTTCAAATAGATGAACATCCAAGAGAATAAAAGATGTAAGTTCAAAAGGACAGTACACAGACAAGATATGCTGATATGAACTTCAAACACAGAATATTATGGACGTGTCCCTTCCAAGTAACAGAATCATAACTATCCCTAACCCTACCTTCTATTCAGAGTCGTAGTCCCAATATTGGCTAACGAAGAGAAAGATCACGAGTCTATAGGTAAGAATCACTATTTGTATTGGTTCGTTCCAATTCAAGGAAATCAAAAGCAAAACCATGAAAGTTTATGCAACAATATCATATTATTGTGGAGGTCCGTAATTCGAGTTACTTCCGAAGATATAGCATCTCTATGATGAATCAATCTCTCACTGTACCACCACTCCTACACACATCTTTCTGCCATTTGAGCTTCAAATGCTCGACTGGTAACCCAAGGGGTAAACAACAAATTGAAGGAATGTCCATAAGAAAACTAGAAGAAATTCGATTGAAAAAAAAAAAAAAAGGTTTCATGCTTTTGAAAAAAGCTTTTGTTAATGAAGAAGTTCTAACAAGATCGTAAAATGCCAGCATTCGGAGGGAGTCGGTTTTGTTAGGAATCACGACTCCCCAAAATGATATGATATTTGTCCACTTTGAGCATGAGCTCTGGTGGCTTTGCTTTGGGCTTCCCCAAAAGACCTCATACCAACGGAGATAGTATTCCTCACTTATAAACCTATGATCTTCGACTAAATTAACTAATGCGTGACTTACTCCCAATAGTCCTCAACAAGTTTGCCTGTGCAACGGCCATCACATCTTCAAAGTCATCCATCCATCCTGAATGAGGAAGAGCAAGAGCATTTCATAGTAGAAAATCATGATTATAGAAAGAAAGCTCCTGAGTGGCATATATTTGTGATGATCATAGCACTGAAACTCACCAATAATCCTGGGAAATCTCCATCTTCCTTCATCATCACAAAGCTTCCGAAGCCCTAAACCAAAACCTCCTAAGTAAGTTGTAGTTCAGATATCAATAAAACTACCAAATCTCTCCCAGAACGGCCAACACCAATGCTTATTTCCTCTATCAAATCTCCAATTAAGCGATCAACTATTCTTGTTAGACTACAGCAGAATGATAGTAGAACATGAAAATGAAGAAAAACAGCATAGAGATCGTAAAAGTTGATGATCAAATCCAAAACCTCGAAAAGAACGTTCAATTTCAGTAAAGAAAATTTCACACTCCAACCGAACTTCAATCTCTCGCTTGAAAAAAGACAAAATGAAGCACAAATTCTACATCTATATCCATTCCTCTACTAATCTTTCCTTTCCTTTTCTTTTAACCTGTAAATGAAACAGAGGCAAACAGCAGCAACCAAAGAACAGTAATCGAATTCAAGACGCGCAAAGAAAAAATGCAAGTGATTCACAGATGAACTTCAAGCATTTCGTTACCAATTTCCCCGCATTTCATTACAGTAGCAGCAACAGCCTCCAAATTTTCCCCGCATTTCAGAATGGTTAATATTTTAATATTTTATCTTTTTAAATTCCAACATAAAAATATATTCATATATAATCTGAATAAAAATAAGAACCCCACATACGTTCTGTCAAAAATAATACAATAAACTCAAATAATTGTGCAAAAACAGCTCTCACACACAAATTCAGTAATTGGGCCTAATTTCAAAAGGCCCAAACGGCCCATATAGACAGCCCACTCAAAATAACCTCCGCCCCGATTCTGTACTTCCCTGACGCCGACGCGTCCTTTCCAGGCAGCTCTGCCGTTTCCGGTGCTAGGCTTGCCGGTGTCGACATTGGCGGGCTGCTACTCGACGGAAATATCGACGGCGTCTCCACAGGAGTCCCTCCGGTGATTGGGTTTGCCGGGATTTCTGGTTCCACTGGAGCTCCGACCGGTGCAGTCACCGGAGAAGCATCGGAAGGCAGAGGAGATGGCGGAGATAAAATCGGAGAAACTCCACTCACTACCGGACTAGCCGCCGGCGAAGAAACTGGTGCAGCCGCCGGAGCCTTCGGAGGAGATACCGGCGGTGGGGTCGCCAAGGACGGAGAAATAGCCGGAGTTTTCGCCGGTGGAGAAGAAGTCGGAGAAGTCAAAGGAGATGCAGAGTGAGTCGGCGGCGAAACTACCGGTGAATGCGCCGGAGACGGAGAATGCGCCGTTTTAGTGGGTTTTGGGGCGGCGGCCGGCGAATCGTAACCGAGAACGACGGCGGTGAAGGCCGAAAACAAAATCAGAACAGTAAACAGAGCAAATTTCTCCATGGTCGGAAATTTAAAGCAAAAAAATGGGGTCGGAATGAAGAAGAACGGTGAACGGTGAAATATATATAAAGGGAAGGTTTGAGGGAAAGAAACTGAACGTTATTAGTTGTTTACAAAACATCACAGAAGACGACGGAAACTAAAAAAGTGACCGTTGGGGACAGGGGACCGGCTATCACGGGTAAACTAGTCGTTACATGGCAGAAGATTACTGGCTTTTCGTACAATTGAGGCTGACGTGTCTGTTATCTCGTGAAGTTCAATAATTATTTCGTCAAACTATATAAATTATCTTTTTAAAAAAATTGTTTTAAAAGTACACCTCATTTTAAAAAGCATTTTAATTTTTTTAAAAATATTTCTCTAATTAAATTTTTGTTATTAATACTTTTTAATTTTAAAAAGGGATTAAAAGTAATTTTTGTGATACGAATCAAAAACAATATTCGAATGAAGGCGATCTTGAAGATAAGATACCTAAGAAAGGCTTAAAAAAGTGAAATTTATTATCTATATCAATAAGGTGCATCTCCCTTTTCGGTAGCTCACGGCTCGAGGTATTTTCTCTACTCTTTCTTACCCTTAAAAAATAGGGGCACCTTGCATCCTTGAACCGATAGCCATCTTTTGAAAATTCTATAGCTAAACATGTTTTGTGCTCTCTTGTTGACAACATGTTGAAAAGACTCGTGTTGGGTTGTTATGATAGCTTTAAGTCTTAGAAGAAAGAAAATAGTATTTACTGTTAGAATAAAGGAGTAAGCAACGTGACTATCTATCACAGTAAATGTTGAGGTCATTAAGTGCATAATTTAGATTTTAAATCTTGACCCGAAACTTGGAATAAAATAGTATCACGTTTTCGGAATGGTCGGTGCTTTGTGCTTTCCATGTGATTTGTTAAAAAGATAAACAAAAGCTATACTAATATGTGGGTAAGATGTATTTTAAGGAAGGAATGTTTGGTGTTTTGTGCTATGCATGTGATTGTGGTCCCCCACCCAGAAAACAAAGTAAGTATGATAAATAAAATTTTTATTAATTCGTTAATGTAATTTGATATTCAATAGATAAATTTAATATAATTGAGTTATATGGCACAAATTATCAATTTTCACTGCCCCATAATTTATTTAAATTTTGAAAATAAAAAACATTAAATAAATAGATTTCCACTTATTTTTTTGGCCATATTAAAAAAACCACATATAAAAATAAATAAATAAGGGAAAAAAAATTAAATTTTTGGTTAATAAATTTTGAGTTTTGTTTTTATTTGGTCTATTTACCCTTTTACCCTTTTCAAATATTGTATTCGGTCCTCGAGGTTAATGTTCTAATTAATGTAAAAGGGCTAAATTATTTTCCATCACCATTTTAAAATCATTATTAATATTATTTAAAATATTCCTTTATAATAATTAATTAAAGGGTAAAATGTTGAAATTTAGAGATTAACAAAAAAAAATGTATCATTTTAAAACATAAAAAATGAAAAGGTGGATATTTTTTCTTAATTAAAAAAATATTAAACATTTTTTAAAATATGGATCACTTTACATTGCATTATTAGAAGCATTATTTTATATGAATTGGATTTAAAAAAAATGGAAAATTGGATATGAAATTGATGAGAAATGATATAATTAAATAAATATTATGTTTGTTTATAAAAGAAATACAATTGAATGGATGATAATTGAGTAACTTTTCAAAAAGCAGTTGTACAATAATTGCAATTATGGAAATAATAGTCAACCATCATAAACAGTGAAAAGCAAAAAAGACTATTTTTCAATTTTTATATACAATAATTATCCAATTTAGCCGACTTTTTTTTTTTTTTCAATTACGTCCAATAATTGTAACGACCCATGCCTAAGATTCAGAATCTAAATTAGGCACCTGTGTGATCCAGCATTCCCCTACATCTACTACATCAACACGAGTCATTCTAACATATTTTATCTTCATTCACGTGCGAAAGTTCTTAAGAGTTCACTCAACATAAAATTGTTTTAAATAAAACAAATGGGTTCCGTAGTGATTTTTCATTCTTTCTATTCTCATTATCGCTCTCATTTAGATGTAGTCTCGGTTTATTCATGTATCCTCCTTTACTCATATATCAAAGACAGTCATTCATTTTTCCTCAAATTACATAACTCGGAAATCAAAATGAACCAAAATCGAAAATAGTATTCAATACATCGGGAGAGTAATTTTAAGCTAATGTTTAAGGGCATCCATTGGTAAGCATTAAACTAGAGTCAACAAAATGAACTTAATTAGTCTCAAGACAGAAAGCTTATGCTAAAAATATTAGGAAGCAAATTAACCATTCAACATAATAATAATAATAATAATAAATTTAAAAATCATAAAATGCATATTTATATAATCAAAATACATTAATTCATATTATTTATCTACGTCAATATATTTTTATAAAATTAAGGCTTCACCTCCCTCAGCTACTCATCTTCATTTTATGGAGGATAAAATGGAGATTTCGCAGATGCCGTCGCCGTCGTGGCAATGGTAATGAATGTAGTGTACAGAGCCGGGCCCAATCAAAAGCAATGGGCTGGGCTGGGCTGGGCTAGGCTCACCCATCTACCTGGGCCGACCCGTAGTAGTAAACCCAGGCCCATCCCAACGCGGCCCATTCGACCCGTAAACATTCGGAGGCATCGTCATCCCCATCCCACCCCCGAACTCGCCGCCGCCGTCAAAGAAAGTACTATTCGCAGCCCCGGCGGCGGCGGCGGCAACGGCGGAGGCAGAGGAGGAGGAGTCACGCGAGGCTAGCGCGGTCCTTTCGCCTTCAATTTCTCGAAAGCGCTGGAGATAAAGCTTGAGAGGATCGACATAGTCTTCGAACCCTAAGGTAGCCATGGCCCAAAGTAAATCATCGCCGTTGATAGTCTTTCGCTTCTCGTTGTGGCACTTGTCGGAGGCCTCACCAGTGACGAAGCTGATGAACTCGGAGACGCACTCTTGGACGATCTCTTTGGCGTCCTTTGAGATCTTGGCGTTCCCAGGGAGAGCTTTCTTCATGATCCGGCCAACGTTGGCGATCGGGAGAAGTCCGTCGTGCTCCCGCGGAGACGGCGATTTCTGGTAGCCACCACCGGAGTCGTTGTCGGAGTCCGCCATGGAAGGAAGGAAGGAAGGAAGGAAGGAAGAGGAATTAGGGTTTCTGAAATGGAAATAAATTGGGCGTGAGAGAGATTCTTCTTGTAGGGGATGGGGATGGGGATGGGAATGGGATAGTTATCAAGTTGCTGCCAATGGAGAACAAAAAGTATCCCAATAACGCTGCAATATCTATATTCAAAACTCTAATTTTCACATATTTTAACCATTTTTTTTTTAAATTAACAAATCCCGCTCTTTAAATTAAAAATTTTATATATTTATTAAGAATTTATTTAACACCTACTTAAAATTTTATAATTTATTAAATATTTTTAAATTTCTAAAATTAAATACTACCCATTATACCAAACTTTAAATATTATTTTTTAAAAATAAAACTTCTAAAAAAAAAAAAAGAATAATCATATATTTATTTTAGTCTTAAAAAAATATATTTATTTTTATGTAATTAAAAATAATAATATATTACATTTTATTTAATTTTATTTTATAAAAGAGGTTATAATAATATGGAAATTTCTTTTTCCTTCTCAAAAATACTTTTTTAACAGATTTGGAAAGCATGCGTGCATATCACGTGCCCCCACCACTTTGAATAATTCTTGTTTTCTCTTCTTTGATTGGCCACTACCAATGAAGTGCTCCATTACTTTTTAAGTGGACATGTTCCTAACTAAAAAAAATATTATTAAAAAAAATCACATAAATGGGCCAAACAAAGAGAATTCAAGCCCCTTCTGAATGGTCAGTATATATATTCATGGAAATTATTATTTCTAACAGAATTATATGTCAGTATAAAAAAAGGAAAAAAAGAGCTGCAATATTTATAACAAGCCTTGTTTCTAATAGAAACACTAACCTTTCATTAGCAGTAAACATGATGATGATGATGATGATGATGATACACCAACCTATAAATTACACCCACCTTTACAACGACTGATTTTCAGAGCTTTCTTGTATGTTAAAGACAAATTCCAGGGCCAACTCTTAGGCTCAAGTTTCCACCTCTTGAGCTACCTGTTTTCCATCCTTCTCGGTGTCGGCGTTGGCATTGCCATCTTCTTCTTCTGCTTCGTCTGCCAGTTTCGTAAGCTCTTCTTGGATCATAAGTTTTATCGACGACTTTTGGGACGTGAGATCTGTCTTGAATTGCCGAGCTGAGAAATCACAGGCAGATTAGAGGCTGCCATTTTTCAATACTTATAAAAGATCTAAAAGTTTAAAAGTAGTCCATAGAAACACATAGCTAGCTACGTTTAAAATGGCTACACTCACAGAAGAAAATCTGAAACAAACTTCAAAATCAACCAGATTTCTTGATTCAATATTCTCACAGAAGATATAATGATTTGTACTATTTATTGTAAGGATTAAATGCAGCACTTGTAAATTGTAAACTCAACAAACCACAAAAATATCCAAATAGACAAGAAATGTACCAAGTTGCTTCAGAATGTCGGTGAAGGTGGCCTGCGTGAGACAAAAATAAGCTATTTAGAACCAAAACTATCGCCTAACCAGCTTCCTTTTGTAAAGGCTTTTTGGTTTTTCAATTGCAGAAAATTCAATACAAATAAGTGAATATGCATGTACTGCTACAGCTTTAAAAGTCATAATATGTTGCATAGCACAAAAAAGAATCTAATAGCTCATCTATGCATCGCTTGAGAAGAGACGATCGAGTGACTGTTAATAAGTAAAAACATGAACATGATAGCAGTTCAGAACAAATATCAATACAGTAGTCAGTATGATTACAATGACACTTACTGTAGTGAAGTCAACTACTTTAAGAATTTCACATATTGCTTCCCTGAGCTCATCGTCGCTTGGCCTTGTTTTCTCCTCCTTGGTTTTGTCCTTCCCTTTAATAATCTTTTTCCCTAAACACACAACAAGGGTTTAAATAATGAAATTTAGATCGCAGCTTCCAACATCTCTGTCGATCCCAAACAGATTAATATAATACCAGAAAATTTGGAGTTCAGAAGAATAATAATGAAAAGCACCATTTTTTAATATCCCAGAAAAGAAAAAAATGGAACAAAAGAAGATAAGAACTGAATGAGATATGAAAGATACCTGGCTTCTCCTTGGCAGCAGATTTTGATGGAGTTGAGGCCTTGCTTACTTTTTCACTATTCTTCTTCCTAGAGAATACCTTTGGACTAGCATCACTATCATCAACCTTAGCAAGACTTGACGATGTTCTCTTTGCTGTCAATTTTGCTGAATCAGATTTATTGGAGCCTATAGCTTTCTTGCTTCTTGCCTTTCTTACAGATCCCCTCGTTCTAGATGAACTTTTTGAACTTGATTTGGGTTTTTCTTCCTCAGATTCATCAGTTGGGTCATTGATATCTTCACTTTTTGGCTGCTCGGACATTTCATCATCGGATTTTTCTGTGATTCCATCCTCATTTTCCTTGTCATTTTCTTCTTCTGCTTCCTTTTCTTCTAACTCGTCATCTTCATCACTTGAATTTTTTGTCAGCTCAGATCTTGCAGTATTTCCCCTTTTTCTACGACTCTACACTCGACCCAGAAAATAAAATAAAGTAAAAAACCTATACGTTTAGATAAACTATCGCAAACTAAAGATTTTCAGTTGTGATTAGCAAAGTGAGGTCTCGGGAGACCTCTTGTATTAATAAACAAAGGAAAATAATACAGCATTCCAAGCACACTACGAGAGGCCAAGTACTCTTACCTATCTTTCCTTAGAGGTCTGCCCTTCTAACAGACATCTATGTTTTTTTAGAAACAATAAATGCCTAGGAGACTCATAGTTGTGCGCACAACACGAGAAATGAGGAAGCAATATGTGGGATAATTGCTTCAAATCTAGGCCAACCACAAGGACCATTGGTCAGGGCTGGAGGAATGCTCATTAGATCGACTCAAACGCACCTAGGAACCAGCATCTAAACAAGCTTGAATGTTCTTTAAATCATAAACTACAGAACTACCGCATAGGAGGTCAAATAATCATGAGATAGTTAAAACTCCCATGAGTAAACTAAGGATAACTTCAGGATTCTAGCAGGGAATCATTTACTCTAAGCAATTTTGGAAGAAAACTAATTAAAAACTTCATCTAAAAGCACTTTCGATATAAATCTTTTTATCTATTCTTAGAATTTCTCAAACTATTGTGATTACTGAAAATTTTTAATTAGGTAAATGCATTCATTGAAATTTTAACCATGCATTACTAATTTTTAAAAATACACTTTAGTCTTCCATAAGTATTTTAAAAAGCAGACCAAACACACCTAATTAAATTATTTTCTCATTATCCTGAAGACAAAGGTGTCAATGACAACATGTGATAAAGAGGGCTCAATTCAAATGCTTTAAATTTCAATTATTTATGGCCAGACACTAAATTACCAGCAATAATTTTCCAAAATTTTGAAATGCAAGGAGAGTAAGTATTAAAACAAATAATTTGCTTTAAAAATAAGAAATACGGAAAACAAAAGAGAAACCAAGAGATATTTTCATGAAGAACAACATAGCTCAGCAACTTCCTCAGAATCAGAGGAAAATGCAAGGACACCGTCTACCTTCTACTGAAGATAAAGACACAATAGGAAAATGCAAAGATAAAAACTAGTTCCAGAATGGATGTTGCACGTATGATATTATATAAGGGTCAAGATGGATAAAAACAGGGCCTAGAAGTAAATCACCAATTATACTCTCAGAGAGATAAGAATGTCACCTTTGGTGAATGTTTTGAACTATTGTCTCCAGGAGTTGACATTTCTCCTTTTACCGCCCGTTTACGCTTTTTACCATTGCTCGACTGTAATGCGAAAGATAATTTAAGAAACTAGATCCAGATTTTAGTAAATATAAGGAAACATTCGATTGGGAAAACTTTCTTTCGCAATCAGGAAGGGAAAAAAATCACCTTTTCTTTTTCTGTGAGAACAGTAGTTGTAGCATGAGGAGCTATTAAAAATTCTATAAGCTTGCCAACAATATCTTCCTGAATCAATTTAGAAACTTAACATCAGACTAATGCAACGGAAAGAATATATATGCATTCTATATTTGAAAAAGAAAACCGAACATTTGAGTTTCATTGTTAAAAATCTCCCCAACAAAAACCTTCTCCTCCAAATACCATTTATAAGAAATATGCCAACACAACATTTCCTTAACATTTACAAGTCATCCAACACAGATCTTAAGAGTAATTGTTTCTTTGTTATTATATAAAACCTAACGGATAATTTTCCTTCTTATTAAATAAATTATACACATGTGAATAGTTCTTATATTTTCACGAATCCAACTCCTAACTATACAATAAACCTTCCAATTATGACAATACGACCTAATGGATAATTACAAAAGTCCTTGGACGTTGACACCCAATTATGCCAAGTATATAACATTTAGAAGTCACCTAACACAGATCTTAAAGAGTAAATTTTTACACCCCCCAGGGCGTTGCTTTGTACTTTTTATTTCTCTTTTTTGTTCCTCTTTCACTCCCTATGGTGTGTGTATCTCTTGAGCAATAGCCTCTTTTTGTTTTTCAATAAAAAGTTTTGTTTTTTAGTTGAAAAAAAAAACCCAAAAAATGAGGAAAATGACTGAGTGCCGTCTTGAACAAGTGAATGATCCCGATAACATTTTCTGAAAGAAAAGTACTAAATATCAAGGTGGATGGATATCAAACTTTGAACCATAACCTAAACTAATCCCACCAAATCATGTTTTCTTAAAGAGAACTTTTTACAGCATGGCTTTTATGGGGGGTGGGGAACCCTAGCATAGATAAATTATCCAAGGTGCATTATAGAACGAAAGTTCAGTACATGAGCAATAAGTGATGATTGCATATGATATTGGCAAAAAAGAATGATCCAATTTGAAATAAATCCTCATCATTAGGATGCAAATTTTAATGAAAATGCAGTTGTTTGATTATTAGGATTTGACCATGTATTAGATCTGAACTTTTCATACTCATTCAATGAACTGTGTAGAGAAAACTGTCCCAAACGCAGACCTACGAATGTAAGTACAGCAACAAAGATTACCGAACAGACCTTCCTTGTGGTAGCCTTCACAACAGGAATGTCAAGCACATCACACAATTCCAATAATTTCTCTTTATTACACTTGTCAATTTTTTCTTTGACTTTGGACTTTTGTTTTTCCTGCAAAGAAAATGGAACTTGCATGATAAAATCTCAGCAAGATAATGCCTTCACCACCTGATGATTGTACAGGTAACATGTGAAAAAACAAATAGTGTAAGCAGAATAACTTTTGGGAAAAAAATGCTTTTTAAACAAAATCAATTTTCCTTGATTAACTTTGAAAAGTTAATAATTGAAAGTTGGTTTAGCATAGCTTGTTGAATGTTTATAGATGATCAAAAGTGTTCTTTAAAAAAATCTTAAAAAATAAAAGCACTTTAAAAAACTTGGATTGGTTTAAAAGCTAGTTGTGAAGAAACTCTAGAGAGAGAGATAGATTATCCAAAAACAACCTATGTTCTAACTGAGAATCTTCAAAACATGCAGAAAGGAAAAAAGAACATAGTTAGAATGAATATAAACACGTTCGAATATAGTGAAGCAAATATTTATTGTTGAAATCATCTATAAGAAAATGTAAGCGATAATAACATTTTTATTGAAAATATTTTTGAAAATGTGCTTAATCTATAAGGTTCTAAACAGACCCAAAGTTCGAAAAATTGAAACTTCTGCAAAAGATTTGTAGGCCTGATAGATGACTGATTACTCCCAGATACATACATCTCATACTGGTAGCAAATACAATAGTTTACCTCATCTCCATGCCACACAAAACCTGAAAACCTGGATATGTTGCTCTTAATCTGAAATGCCTGGAGGAAAGGGAGAATAAAGAAAGCAACAGATATTAGATACAAATACTCAATAACTACATTCCCAAGAAGGCATAAACCAGACATTGGAAATTGCACTTAACAGTATGCATGTGCACCTTCAGGAATTACTCACCACAGAACTAAACGATTAACCTATGAGAAAACCACTTAATCATAAGTTACCTTTCCTCTCCTTCCAAATATAATTGAATGAAGCAGCCTGAAGGTGTCATCAGCCTTTTTCCTTGACAATTTGAATGCCACTAAAACAAAAAGGCTTCTTTTTCAGAGTTCATTTATCACACACATATATATATATATATATATATATATATATATATATATATATAATTCATCATGTCAATAAAAAAGTAGCATACGCAGGAAGCAAAATAAAAGATGACTTGGGTCAGAAAACTTTTAACGGCTTCATTACTTCAGTTGTTATGTCAGAAAACAATCCAAGGCATGGAAAAATAAATTATGCTCATACTTTAAATTTGAGATCCCACATCAGTTGGAGAGGAGAACGAAACATTCTTAATAAGGTGTGAAAACCTCCCCCTAGCAGACGCGTTTTAAAAACCTTGAGGGGAAGCCCGAAAAGGAAAGCTCAAAGAGGACAATATCTACTAGCGGTGGGCTTGGGTTGTTACATTAAAAATGGTAACTTTTCTCTTTTGATTGATAGAAAGGAAAGGATAATGACTTAACAATTTATGCTTCAAAGAAATCTGGGCAAGAAATAAAGTAAATGTTAAACCACAGTAAACAATACACCGTCATAAACATGTTGGAGAGAACTATATAAAAGCAAAATGGGGTGCATAACAACATAGTGGAAGATTGTTTTAAAATGCATAGCATACCATTGGGTATATCCTTAAGTGGAGTACCACGGCCCTACAGTTTCCAACAAAAAAAATAGAATCAATCCTCTAAAAACATACCAAACATTCCAGAAAGACCAAATAAAATATAATACCTTTTCAATCTGGAATTCCTTCACAGAATGTCTTTCAATTGATGCCACCAACCTTTCAACTGATTTGCGCTCACGTACAGGGCGATCAATAATGGGAGTCCTTATTTCTGCCTCCTCCTTTTCATCCTCTTCATTCTTTCCCTTTGATTTAGCCACACCCGTTCTCTTTCTTCTTTTATTTGGTTTCCCCTCGTTGGGATCTTTATCCTTCAATTCCTTGTCATCCTCTTCCATTTGGCTATCAACCTTCTCTACCTTATCTTTGGTATCCTCAGTTTCAGCTTTGGCATCCTCAGTTTTTTCATCCATGGCACTCTCAGGTCCTTCATCTTTGGCATCCTCGGTTCTTTCATCTTTGGCATCCTCAGTTACTTCATCTTTGACATCCTCATTCTCTCCATCTTTGACATCCTCATTCCCTTCATTTTCTATATCCATACTTTGCTCACTCTTCTTATCATTTGGATTCACATTTTCCTCCACTGCCTGAACTTTAGCTTCCTCCTTTTTATCCTTCGCCTTTTCTCCATTGATTTCCTCATCATCCTTGATCTTGGGCTCTTCTTCCATTTTCATGACCTCTGCCTTCACACCAGCACCCTGCTCAATTTCTGGTTCTTTCACTCCATTTTCCTCCCTCTTAGGCAAAGTCTCGTTGGTTTTTTCCAGTTCACTGGTTCCCTTTGTCACAGTCTCGACGGTATTTGTCATTTTATCATCTTCAGTGGTTCCATTTTCCATGGTCTCAACAATACTTTTCATTTTATCTTCTTTATTGTTCCCATTTTCCATGGTCTCACTGGTATTTGTTTTCAAATCTTCTCCACTGGCTTCATTTTTTGTTTTCTCAATGGTATTTTTCGTTGTATCTTCTTCACCCATGATCAATTTAGCTCAAATTTAAATCTACAGAAAACCAAAATCTCTTCACTTGCACATCCTTCACCTACTGAAATGAATAAAACAACAAAAATTACAGAAGTATGTAACCATTCAATATGAATGTTCAACAAGAAAGAATAAATACATGTAAAAGAACATGCACGATGGAAAGTAAAAAAAAATATATAATGCCTCTTTTTGAATCTAATGCTACTACTCTAATGACGCCCAACTATTTACATCAATACTCCAAACAGAGAGACAAAAGAGCAGGTAAAAGTCTGTAATTAGGAGTACCAATAGATTCAATACTAGATTAGTAGTTTGCTTTGTAGGTGTAGACTACTTCAAGAAAGTGTTTTAAATTATTGTGCTTCTGTAAGAGAACATCACAATCTTTATCTTTAAGGTACCTAAAGCATCAATTTGAACATACTGATCTGCTAATCAACATTTTCTTGTGGGAATGCTAGAGGATGGAAGAGGCAGCTAAGTTATGATGCCCATAGATTTTAAGCTATGAATAATTCAAAACTTAAATTTCATTTGGCATGAGATAGGTTTGCTATGGATGGAGCTAACTTTTTGTTCAAGTGTGAACTAGAAATAAAAAAAGAATGAGCATTTTACTATAATACTCCAATTATAAATGAGAACATCATAAGGTTTGATGCAACAATTGATTCTATTTTGATCGAGTTCAATCCAACTATTTTGGGGAAAAATTGTTAAATTGCCAATTTGATCCCTACTCTTTTTTAGCTTCAACGCTTATAGGTTTCGATATGGCCATTATAAGTGGATCGAATCTAGTAAATCGCCAATATCATTACAAGTCGTCATCATAATGAAAATGTGACAAGTTCTCTAATTTCTGTTTATATGACAATAAGCCAATGGTGAATTTACATATAGGGATAAATATGGTTTAAGGATGACTTCTAAGATACAGCCAAGCCATAAAAGTGTTTGTTTGGTATCTTATCCAGATTCAATTTCTTGTTTCTAGATTCACTTGAGTTCAATGGATTTATATTTAGAGGGGGTTATTTATGAAAAATTAGTATTTTGATTATATTTGTATTCTGTGACTTATAAAGTGAAAATTTGAAAATAGCAATTACATATTTTCAATGTCTTCAGGCTCTAAATCTCCTATCAAAGAACATTAAAAAAAACAGTAGAGATATGTAAAACTACAATATTTTCAATTAAACCCCTTGTTTCAAATTACTGTTTCTGGATCACCACGAACTAAACACCCCCCCCCCCCCCCCCCNCCCCCCCCCCCCAACTCTTAGAAGACCCTATTGGTAATTCAACCTTAAAAAATTTTGTGAATGAAAACAAGGTCTGAATTCATCTTTGTTTCTATCCAATTTTAACCTAACCATAACAAAGAATTCACTTCACATCCGAACATAAAAACTAAAGGAACCAATTAAATTCTATTAGCATTAGAAATTCTTCAGGAATGCACAGAAAATTTAAGAAAGTAAGACAAACTCGAAGCAAGCAACATAAATCGAACAATAACATGCAGAGTTACACTAGAAAAGAGAACACCTAAGATCCCAAATCAACCAAGAAATTTCAAAAGTGGGAGTAAATAAGATGAATCATGCATTAAATTCCTTCCACAAAAGAAACTCTCCACTTGGACCTGAGAAAAGTATAACAAAATCAACACAGACAATTGAAATCCACGAACAAAAACAGCTTCGGAATAGAAAAAACACACACTCAAATCACTCAAAATCCAAAATGGAAAGACAAGATCAGCACAGGAACATCTGAAACCCTAATCCTACACATCCATAACATTTCACAGCAACAAACCCCCAAAATTGTGAAGTTTCAAGCAATATAAAAGGCCATAAAGAGAAGAGAACAAGCGTAAGACGCTGAAACTCACTGAATTTCAAAGCTTCTGTAATGGATTCGAGCATCGAACAGAAAGTCGTCGGAGTTCTACTGTCTCACTGTCCCTCTCTCAGCTCCGTAGACATTTTTCTTGTTTTTCGGCTTCTTTTCGTATTTCTTTCTTTTTTTTTTCTTTTTTTTTTTTTGCAATAAATATATGGCAAGTCTCCTGCTCAGAGTATTTATACTTCGGACGTCAACTCCGGAATTTAGAAGCAGTTAATGCCACGTAGGAGACTTTTGTCAGCTGACGTGTAACCAGTTTTTTCGGGAGGAGGGAATTGGCGGTTGAGATGGAGTTTAAATGGAATCTGGATATTGGACGGTTTGGATCTGAAATTCGTTTATTCTTTCGGGGATCAGAGGGCCCACACACAATATATGTCATTTTTTGTTTTTATTTTTTTTTTTTCAAATAGATTAATTAATTAATTTTATATACCTTATAATCTTCCCGGTAACACTTAAAATATTAATTTAGTAGAAATAAACGTTAAAATTAATATTTAATAATATTTAACATAAAATACAAAAAAGAAAATATATTTAATTTTAAAGATTCAAATCATATAAAATATTATATATATTAAACATAATATATATAATATATATATATGTTTGTTGATACCTATAATATTAAAATAATTAATATATATTAGATACATTAAATAAAAATATATATTTAAAATTTAAATGAAAGATGTCTTGGGATATAATTTAAATAAAATATTATATATTTAAATATATTTTTTAACAAATATATGAGTTGGCATGAAAAAGTCAGAGCAAATAGATTAAAGATTCAATAAAACTTTATTCATAAAAGTTTTGATTAATCTTAAATACGTCAAAAGTTGATTTCTAATGTTTCCTCAGCGTGAATAAAACGTTCATTCTCAACACAACGACTAAAGCTTTGGTCTGGTGCGATCCTGATTCTATTTGGGTTCAAATCGATTCAAGGATCAAAATATCGAATGGTTAACGATTAACAATTCGAGGATTTTTGTCATGTCAAAAGATGATTTGGGTCTGATTCACATCAAATTTCCTTCGATTTAGATGGACTTGGGATTTCCGGCTCTTAGATTTGAGATTACTTTAAGCATGTGTAAGTAGGATTCATGAGTAACCGGGGTGTGTGTATGTTACAAGGCTTATTATGCTATGAGATCTGTCTCGAGAATCCGCGTATGATGTATGTATGTCAATCATGATACGATAAGGTGAAAGAATTGTAGCTATGATTTTAAATAATGAATAAATGCCAGCTATGTGGATGATGTGATGCATCACGAGTTATAACCTATGCTATCTAAACTGTGGGACCTCGTGTATATATATGATCATGAACAAAACGAGATTGTGAAAACTTGAGTAAGTTTAGAAAAATTGTTCCGACATTTGAAGATTCTCGACATAGATTTTAAGCGATAATTGTTAGTAGTCTTCAAGACGTACTTTTTATTCACAACAACAAAGTGAATTGAAAAGCTTAGTGCTTACTATTCTTCTGTTCTAAGAAACTCCCCCTTCAAATTGTTCTTTTTATTTTATTTATTTATTTCGATATATTTCGATCGTGGGTTTTATCCAACATCAAATTCATGCTGTATGATCAAGATGACGGGCTCATAAAGGGTATTCATGCATGGTACTTGTACATAATACGCTTGATTGAAACTTACAGACTCATGACATGAAACAATAAGGCTCTATGTTGTGCAGTGCATACGACTCTAGGTCGATGAATCATTACGGTAATGATTTAATAAATGGTTTTCTCTATCTCGCATGATCGTGATGAATCAAAGAGAATAAAAGAGATAGGATTAACAATCGTACAGGCATCCTTTGTGCAATGCATACGACTCCACAGTGGAATTCATTTTACCTGCACAACTTAATTTGAATCGCTCACATCACAGTAGTAGTAGCATAAAGGCCGTAAGTCGGCTACAAGGAAAAAAAAAACTTTGAAATTGCTGAATAACAAACGAAATAATAAAGCAACATAAATTTGGGTTCAGAAGATCAAACCCACAAATAAATTTCGCTTCATATTCTAATATTTAGTCGTTTTTCATTATGACTATTTTAATCGATCATTCTGGTAAATTTACATTCAAGGTTATATATTGTGAGCCGCTGACTTTAACATTTTTTTACAACATTAAAGATCGATATATTCGAGTAGTCAAAGAGAGATTTGAAATCTATTGGACTTGGTGTCGGTAGGTTTGAACCTTGCTATCGATGTTAAACTTATAAACTTCAATAGTTATTAAAATAAAATATATAAAAAAAAACACGAATAAAACATTTAACATGTGATTTATTTGGATTTATTTGTCAAACCCACAATTTAATAAATTTAAAAACAATTCAACTTTTATATCAATCTATTGACTTCAACAATTCCTTACAACATTATGGCTGATAGGTTGGTTAAGGAGTTGTATGAATATATTTAGGACTTGAAAATTTCAACGGATATATTCGTGGTTAAGGAAGATAGACTTGAAATTTGTTAAGGTTTTGCCCTCTGAACCTTGTGTCTGACTTTTTTTTTTTTTTTTTTTTTTTTTTTTTTTTTTTTTTTTTTTTTTTTTTTTTTTTTTTTTTTTTTTTTTTTTTT